>NC_032010.1:18023613-18029296 GCF_001865875.1 Lupinus angustifolius
CAGAAATTTTATTAATAGAAACATCAACATTTAAATTTAAACATGCCATCAGTGACGTACCCTTTCCCAACAAATACCCCATTCTTAGTAAGAGTATACAAGTCTACTCCTATGGCCTGGATGAAACCAACCTTATTAAGAAGAAAACCAGAAACTAGGTTCTTCCTCATATCTAGAGTGTGCATCACATCTATAAGAATCAGAGTCTTTCCAGATGTAAATTTGAGCTCCACATCACTAGTTCCAGCAACAATAGTGGTGTGGGAGTCACCCAACAACACCTTCTTATCATCAGCATTCGTGTATGTTTTGAACATAGCACGGTCATAGCAGACATGGCGGGATGGGCCAGTATCTACCCACCACCCATCAGTTCCTCCAACCATAGTTACCTCAGATAATACAACCACAAATGGTTCATCAACCATGTTTGCCTGCGGAGGACGATCCATAGGATTATTTCTGCACTTGCATGCCATATGACCTGGCTTCCCACATTTTAAGTAGATGAACAGGTTGCTAGAGTCATTCTTAGCGGGTAGCTTAGCATATTGGACCTTTTGGGGGTTCCAATTCTTATTTCGACTAATGTTTTGAGCCTTATTCCCACTGCAGTTTTGATTCTTGAAGTTAGTGCCATAAGGCTTCAGACCCACACCTAGGAATTTCTTCTTAGTGCTATTGTTCGAGACAATCAACACCTCATCTTTCTGATCTTGCTTATGAGCCTCTTCTTCAATACGAAGACGAGTGATCAGAGATTCCAAAGAGATTTCTTTGGTCTTATGCCTCATAAGGTTTTTGAAGTCTTTCCAGCTATGAGGCAGCTTGTCAATTGTGACAGCAACTTGAAATTGTTCATTTAAGGGCATACCATCAGAAATGATCTCATGAGCAATTTTCTGAATCTCGTGGGACTGAGACTCTACTGATTTATCATCAGTCATTTGATACTTGAGGTAGCGGCTAACAACATATTTCTTAGTCCCAGGTTCCTCAGTATCATATTTTTTCTCAAGTGCATACCAAATTAATTTGGCAGACTTGTATGGGCTATAGTAATCATACAGATCATCAGACAACCATTCAGAATGAAATTCTTACATAAGTAATCATTTTCATTCCAGAGAGCTATTTCAATAGCCAGATTATCCATTTCTACTTTTTTAGCCTCTTGGTGGGGTGAAATTTTATTAACTGTATGTTATGTACTAAATAGAGTTCACAAGGCTAAAAGCAAAATTCCCCTATGAAATTATTAAAAATAGACAACCAAGCTTGTCTTATTTGAGAATTTGGGGTTGTCTGGCTTATGTCTGATACCAGACTCTGATAAGTGCCAAAAATACCTAATTTTCATATACTTTTCATGGCAGTTAACCTATGCAAAAATATAAAAACCAACTTAATATGATATTTTTTAGATAAATTTTGTGTGTTTGCATAATATGATTTTTGATCATCTCTTGTCAAAGTTTTCTTTGAGTTTCGTAGGAAATTGAACCAAAAAGAATGCTTAGGCTTGAAGAAAGAAAACTTGTTTCACCTTGAAGAAATCAAGCCAAAATACATGAAACATGTGTGCTTAAAACTAAGCATAGTAACGTGCATGCTTAAAACTTAAGCATGACTAAACAACTTTGTCTTGGTTGGAAGAAATTAAAGCCAAATAAAATCTGCTCACAAAGCTATCCAGCCAAGCACAAAGCTGTCCAGCCAAACACAAAGCTTTCTAGCCAAGCACCAGGCTAGGTCAGCCAAGCACCAAGCACCAGGCCAGGTCAGACCAGTCAGCCAAGCACCAAGCACCAGACCAGGTCAGCCAGGCTGCTCAAGCAGGCAGTTGAGTGTGGAACCAGGTCAGCCTAGCGCCTGGCCCACCAGAAAAATTGTTGCTTGGCCTAAAAGAATGGCTATGTCATGAATGATGTCACAAGTCAAACAACCAACAAAAGCTAGCTTCTGAGCCAAGTTTATGACCTCATGCATGACACAAGCAAATAGGAGGTGTCACCATGCATGCAGCCTAGCCCACAATAGGTTGTCCAAGCTAGTTGGCCAAGATGGGACAAGCTGTTGACCCACTAGTGAGTTAAGCAGCCAGGAAGGGGGGGGCTAAGCGGCCCTCCCATTGCCTATAAAAGACACACCCATTTCTTCACTTTTGAATTATTGTACATACCATTTTTTTCTCATTTTCGGTTCTACTCTTTATTAGGTTGTTCTTGGGTTGTTCTTAGGCTTTTATTTCATATAAATTCAGAGGGAATGGAGTTGGCAAATGAGGTGCAAAAACATGATTTTGTAACCTCATTTGGAACCAAAAGCATCTAATCTTTGGATGGATGGCTAATGCTCCAAAAAGTTGGACTATGATGTAAGTTCTTGTACTTTTGTCTTCTTCTTCATTTATACAAGTTATTATTTTGGTTATATTGATTCTTTAAGAAGATCTTAATGTAGTTTTAACTTGATCACCTAAAACTTGATTTAAAGATCCAAAACATGCTTATTCTTAAAGTGTTGACAAGTGAACTAAAATGTATAACCTACACCTTAGTTCACTTGCCATATTAAAGCATCTATATTAAGCAACTTGTATTCAAGGCTAAACAATGTTAACGGAGTCTGAAGTAGGGTGTGACAACTTACTCCGGTGAGTGGCAGTTAACTATTGTTGAGTGTAATATGCAAGGTTTGAAAATCATCTTTTCCATGTTAGGACACTAGATGGAAGGTTAAGAAATGGTATGGAAGGGTAAGAAATGGGATATGGTTTAACCAAAGGATAACACATAACTTGCATAAATTCTTATGTTGATATTGTTCAAGAAATTATTCCATCATTCTAACTATATTCTTCTCTTGAATTTGTAAATACTTAGTTTCTTTACTTTTTCATGTTTCTTAGTTCATAAAATTACAAAAACAACTTTATGTGTTACTTTCTTACTTTTGATAAAAGATACAAAGTATGAGTACATTTCTATTAGGCAATTCATTGTGGTTCGACATAACTCTATATTATACTACAATTGAATCTTGAAAGAGATGCAAATGTAAAATAGTAAAGTGTTAACTTATAAATTTTATTTGTTGACAAAGAAAGAAACTTTGAATCAAAGTGCAATTTAATTCATAAATTTCATCTTTGTGAAAAGAAAAAAGACACAATTATAATGAGTGATCTAACTACTAACTTTTACTTTCTTTCATTTACTTTCTGCAACTAACATTTATTTTCTATCATTTACATTTCCGCAACTAACATTTATTTATTGTTTTATTCTTTATACCAATACTTCGAAAGAAGTGGTACGGTTAAATTCTAACTTTATTGTTTTATTTATCTGTTCTTTACCAACCTTCCATAAGGAAGTAGTTCGGTTAATAAAGGAAAACGAAAATAAATATCACTCATTATCACTTGTGTATTCATTGGGTATGATATAAACAACAAGGCATACAAGTTTTATGACTTTAACGCAAAAGTGATCATTGAGTCTATGATGCAAACTTCAATGAAATGAAATTCCCTTTTAAATTGAGGAATAGTGGGGGCATGTAACACCCCTAAAATTACTCCAAAAAATCTTGCTCAAAATTGGTAATTTTTTTTTTAATAATGAAGTCATATAAAATTTATTTCCTTATATTCGTTTCATTTTCGGAACATCACTTTAAGTAACATACAATGTAGAAAATCAAAAACCATTACTTAATGGTAATAAAAAAAACTGAATATAACTTCGAATCATACTTCATTAGAATATCATGAAATGTTGGTACAAAGTACAAGATGGAATCCTAATCGTCGCCCAAATAAAACTACTCCCAAAATAAATACCCTACACAAGTATCCCAAGGTACAAGGGCCTGTGTAGGTATAATGGTCTCCCTCAATCCTCCATGCCCCCTCCTGGGACATCAAGAACCGGTAACTCTTAATCCTGGCAGAACGATCCATCTGAACATACGCGAATAGAAGACAAATAGAAAGAAAAGGGAGTAAAACATCTAATGAATAATACTCATTGACGGCGTGGAATTACACGGAATATTACATCCAGACAGACACGTATAATAAAACAATATATATGCATCACATATAAAAAATGCACAATGATGAATGATGTTATAATCTCAAATTATGAGGATCAAAGTCCACAATCTCAATGTATGAATGATATGCTTGTTTCATCCATCCTTTCACCAATATCATCCCAATATACTATTCGGAAATAACCAAGAGTACAGGTCCCATAATAAGCCGATTTGAACGCACCAAAATTATTCCTCGCAAGGATATATGATCAATATGTTCCGAAGAACTGTCAATTTCAGGATGGTGTCGTATCAAACACTTTTTGGGCATCCCTCTCATTGATCTTGATTGCAAAGAGGGGTTGTTAGAGATCGTCTAGTTTGCACTGTGAGAACTATTTGATCCAATGGAATACCTCATCCAGGAATACAAGGGACTCGTCTCACCTAGACTCACCCTCAAGACTTTACTGACGAACCACCACCATCGTTGTCCCTCTCAACATCTCGGGGCTCGTTCGTCTCCCGTAAATTTCCTCTCCACTACTTCATTATCCAAAATGAGTATGCACACTAACTGAGGTTAGCCGATTAAATCTTTTAATCCTTATTTTATATGATCGGCCCAAACGAAGACATCTCCTAGAGTAATGCTTCTTGTGGGACCCGATCTTACGTCAACACGTAATTAGAGGAATAACATCCCTACCATTACGAACCATCTCTAAATCACCCTAGACGGTCACATGGCCAAGCCTCTTATTGTCAGATGACCTCGCTGCATGGTATCATGTAATCCTTTTTGGGCATTTCCTGAATCACAACATCACAGTCGAAAACCTTGCCCTAAATAGGCGCAAGAGCAAAGACACTTGTATAAGTTTGTCAATTTTGGGAACCAGACTCAATCATCTGAGTCATGGTCTTTCCCTAGTGTAAATACACTTCACACTCAAGCTAGGTATTGCCTTTAACAAAGCAATTCCTTACTTTTATTACTTTCAAGAATTTTATATAGTTATTTACTTTTATAACTTCTTGATAGCAAACATGTCATTAGACTCTCGTATATATGAGAGTTATCGTTCAGACGACTTAAAAAGAAGTCATGTCTGTATGGAGCCCCCTCGCTCAAGCGAGAGCTGTCTTGCTTAAGCGAGGGCACATCCATTTTTGAGGCATTAGTGGCTTAAGTGAGAGTTGTCTCGCTTAAGCGAGAAAACAATCAGTTCTTTTGGTGCCTATTTTAGCTCAAGCGAGAGCTGTCTCGCCCCGAGCTAAAGCTCTCGTTTTCTTACTTGAGTGTATCGGGTCGCAAGTTTCTCTGTTTGCAGGTGAGCTTACTTGATCCGATCTCCTCTCAAACTCTTCATTACGCCAAAATAACGTTAATTAGTTAACTGACGATAATTATTATACTTACGAAATAATTTTTATGTGAAGATAAAATTTTCGATTTATAATGAATTTAATTGCTTTCGTCCATCCGATTCAAGGTTGAATATCCTTGAATCATCATTTGTCATTGAAAGTCTTAAAATCAAATAACACATTTTAAAGTAAGATTTTCAATAAAACTTATACCGGAAGTATGTCGTAATCCATGGATATAAACCAGGCTAGTTCCCAGGAAAGAGAT
>NC_032010.1:18029396-18072394 GCF_001865875.1 Lupinus angustifolius
TAAAAATGAAACATTTTCAACAACAACTCATCAACATCATAAACTTTCAAGAATAAAATACAAACTATTTCTTAAACACATTAAAGGTTCCTTTGATGTAAAAATCATCACCTTAAAATATATTCAAATACTAACAATAATTTTTAATATTTCCAAACAAATAACTCATCTAATCTTGTCCAAATATATAGTTTTTCCATCTAAGAACAAGGAAGAAATTTCAAGATTTACAAAGGTCAAAAACTACATAAAGGTTCATATGAATTTATTATCATCCCTTTTAGTTATGCCTTCATAAAATACTTAAAGAACAAATATAAACTCTACTTTATGAACAACAAACATAATAAAAGCTCATAACTTTCTATGAAGTATGAGAAGAAGATGAAGAAGAGAAAATAAAAGACTACTTTAGTTTGTATAGGAAATTTAGTGTAAAAATGAGAGAATAGGGTGGAGTATTTATAGGAGAGTCTCACCCTCATCAAATCATAAAATTTAATGCAAAGTAAGTAGATTTAGACTAGCGTAGGTGATGTGTCTAATGGTGGTGGAATGAGAGGATTTGTTGAGTGAATTAGGGGATTTTGTTGAGTGATTTAAAAGATTTGTGTAAGAGAATATGTATTTTTGCTTGTTTAACAAGCAAGTTTCTTACATGAAAATGATGTGACCTTTTTGATAACACATTCTCGATTAAAATATTCCCAAATATTGTCAGCTAATACCCGGTCGAATAATCAAAATCTCCCGATTTCGGTTTACGATTAGAACTTCGAAACACGGAATTCGGAGTGAAAAATAATTAGAAATGCGTTCTGGATAAACTTGGTGTCTATCTTGACTCGAAATAATATTTCGAATCCAACGGTGCAATCGGAATTCAATTCCGAGCTACAGAACTCAGAAAAACGTTATTGGGCCGAATTCAAGCGAATTTGGGCCCAACAGCAGCTCAAAAACTTTTCGTCACAGAAAATTACAACAATTTACCAAAAAATAGGAAATCACAAAACAAGACTAACACTCAACTAAGGTTTAGTCTAATTCAATACCGATTAATTTATAAAATTAATCGTTGTTAAAATAAATAATTAATAAAACATACATAGAAAATTCACAGTGTTACAGGGCACACCAACTAGTCACATACATGTGATTAGTAATAATGATAATAACGATGGGTTAGGAATAGAACCTAGAAGAAGTAAGAGAGCAAGGACTGTTAGAGAGTCTGGACCTGATTATATCGTTTATACATTGGAAGAGGATTCATCAACACTCCAAGAAGTTTTGACATCTTTGGATGCTAATTTGTGGCAAGAGGCCATAAATGATGAGATGAATTCGCTAGAGTCTAACAAGACCTAGGATTTAGCTGACTTGCCTCCTAGTTGCAAACTCATTGGTTGTAAGTGGATATTGAAAAAGTAACTGAAATCTGATGGCACAATGGATAAATACAAGGCTCGCCTTGTAGCCAAGGTTTCAAACAAATTGGGAATGTAGATTTCTTCGACACCTTTTCAGTTGTTACTAGAATAACATTCATTAGAGTATTAATATCGCTAAATGCGATACATAATTTATTAGTACATCAAATAGATGTTAAGACTGCTTTTTAAATGGTGATATGGAAGAAGAAATCTATATGGAACAACCTGAAGGTTTTGTAATACATGGGCAAGAAAATAAGGTTTGCAAATTAGATAAGTCTTTGTATGGTCTTAAGCAAGCACCTAAATAGTGGCATGAAAAGTTTAACGACTTAATGGTCTCGAATGAGTTTAAGGTGAATGAAAGTGATAAATGCATTTATTACAAATAAGAAAATGGCATTTGCACTATCATATGTCTATATGTAGACGACCTACTCATATTTTGTTCCAACGTTCATGTTGTGAATAATGTGAAATCATTGTTGAGTAACAACTTTGATATGAAAGACCTTGGAGAGTCAAGCGTAATCTTTAGTATAAAAAATGACTAGGTCAAAAGAAAGAATTTTTTTGGATCAATCTCACTATGTGGAAAAGATCTTAAAGAAATATAAATATTTTGACTGTAAACCTGCTATCACACCATATGATCCAAGTGTAAAACTTTTTAAGAACACTAATGAAGGTGTAAGACAAACTGAGTATGCGAGCATCATTGGCAACCTTCGGTATGCCATTAATTGTACTAGACTCGACATTACCTATATTGTGGGATTATTATGCAGGTTTACCAGTGGACCTAGTATAGAGCATTGACATGCTATAGAAAGGGTAATGAGATACGCTAAGAAAGCAATGAACATTGGATTACATTACCGAAGGTTTCTAGCTGTCCTAGAAGGATTCAATGATGTTGATTGGAACACTCTTTCATATGATTCTAAAGCAACCAATGGCTATATATTTAGCATAGCTGGTGGGGTTGTTTGTGGAAGTCAAAGAAGCGAACTATTTTGGCTCAATCCAGTATGGAAGCTGAAATAATAGCACAAGCAATAGCTAGTGAAAAGCAAGTAGGCTGAGAAACTTACTTGCAGAGATTCCCCTATGCGAAAAACTGATTTCAGCTATGTTGATCCATTGTGATAGCATCGTGGTTATTGCAAAACACCATTAGTGAGTTACTCTCTACAGAAGCTGTTATAGTGGATCATATACGCACTGAGAATAATTTAGCAGATCATTTGACGAAAGGATTAGCTAGAGAGAAAATCCATAATACTTCTAAGAGTATGAGACTATTTCCCTTAGAACGAGAGATCCCAAGAAATAGGTTCAATGAGTAATCATAAGTTGTGAAATGATATGAGAATGAGCATGCTATAAAATTATGAGAAGCATGATTCCTAGAACATATGTAAGGATAAGTTAAACTCTTAATGAGATTTATACTCCAATTGTTGAGATTTGTTGAAAGAATGAGGTTTTGGAGTGATTTTTAGTGCACATTAACGTGGCCATTTATGGTGACATTTGTGTTTGTGAAATGAAAAAACTCACTATTCCCACATTGCTTGGAGGAGGGAAGTTGAAAGGCTTTATAAGCCTTAAGTTGCAATCTTGGGGTGTGCCCAAAGGGATACAATAAGTTTTGTGAGTGAGTAAGGACTCATACAAACAAAACCCCTCCATACACGTGCGAGCACGCACCACCACCGTCCGGCTGGCTCGGCTCGGGTTTGGGCTTGGACCCAACATTTTTTTAAATAAACATTTATTTATTTTATTTTGGGTTATTTGGGCTTTGACCGTATGTTAATTAAGTCAATACACGCATTTAACATAGAATCGTTGGTAATAGAACCGTTGGTGATAGAGTCGCTGGGTGGTAATGTTTTGCACTGTTGGATCACATAGTCGTTTGATCTTTTGCACCATTAGATGGGAGAGCTTTTGGAGGCCTCAGGCTATAAATAGAGGCCTCCTCCCCATATAACAATTTGCACCATGTTGAAGGCGTTTACCTTTCAACTTTTCTTTCTCCTCCATTATATTCCATCGATGCATTTCCGACAACCTTCTTCCCCTTTATTTTCGTGACACTTGAGAATTGGCACATGCAATCAAAGTGAGAATTTCGAGAACTAACATTAGTAGTCAATATTATGGAAAAAGAATTGGCACGGACAGTCATACTGTGAGAATTCGAGAATTGGCACCGGTAACCATATTGTGGGTCTATTTGAGAGTGATTCTTACAGTGCAGTAAGACATCTTATAACAGAGAACTAAATTGTTTTATCCTGGGGACGGCGTGACTGATAGTCTGCTTGCACAATTTTAGCAGTACCACGAAATGTCTTAAAGAGAGCAACCTAGTCATGACTCAATCAATATTCGTGTCATTCAGAATTGTTGCGAGCTACGGTAACAACATCTATACACAAACAATATAACACCAACGAATTTTTTAGGAGAAAGTGAAGGCCTTCTACCATGAAGCAAAACCAAGTTATCAAGGAAGAGAACATGTCCCATCTAGCGTGGCCGAGCTAAACTCCGGTGCATGCCAACTATTGTGTTCAACCATTCTTCCTTACCTTCCTTGAAATATTCTGATTAAATTTCTTGGTAGTAGTATTGTCTTTATCGAAGGTGAGTCTTGGTACAATAACGTTGTTGTATAATGACTAAAAGATTATACATCCATGTTCAAATTTTCGAAATAGTCTTTCCACTTCCATGAGCTTCGGTACCATTTTTGAAGTATTGTCTTCACTCCACCACCTGGTTGTCACTACAAGTCCATTGCCAGAGCATTTGCCCTGCAACAATTTTATCAAAACATGTAAAGCTCAATGTATAAAATCACAAATAAATGGATATACATTTTCACTAGATTCTCTATATACCAGTTTTAAATTGTTAATGCGAAGTAAACCAAAGTAAAAAAAAGTGCTGATTGATGCAGCTTATTGATTGGTATGACATGAGCCTTATTGGTACGAAGGTAAGTAGCACATTTTCTGTCCTACAATATTATATTATTCTATGTGTCATGAGTTGTGATTTGTTAGAAAAATAATTAATAATTAAATTTTTAACTTCAAATATTTTTCAACTAATCACAACTCATAAGACATGAAGTGACATAATATGTGTGATAGAAGATGTGCTTACACAAATGTAGGGTATGAGAAGAGTCATATTGGGCTTGAATGCAGAGTATGTAACACGAGTGATGACTAATATATATGCTTAGTGTAACACATGCATTAACTTGGATGCAAGATATAACATATGGTATATTGATATAGATGCATGGTAAGACATGAACATTGGCTTAAATGAAGGATATAACACCAGCACCGGTCAATATTGATGCAAGGTGTGTAATGTAGATATCTCCTTAAGGTTTATTACATAGTTATTTGAAGTATGATTGTTGATATAAACAATGATAATAATTGTTGAGGCTTTCCAAAAATGTTTCATGCTTCACTTGGATGAGTATTGAAGAGAACATTTATTGGTAATATCAAAAGACTTCATAATAAAGAAGAGTAGTTATGCCATATATCATAAATGAGGATCAATTGTCTCATATTTTGTGTCTCATTGTGTCCCAGTCCAATAAAAATTTGATATATATTTGAAAAAAATATAACATTTTTATAAGATAAATGGACAGAGGATCCTTGTTCATATACTATGTTGGATAGTGATAATAGATTCAAATCAAACCATACAGAGCTTGTAGAGTAAAACTGATCAAAATGAACATGAACATGCATTAAAAGACAACTAAAATAACATGATCAATCTTTAAAATAAAAAATTGAAACAAAATCAGAAGTTGTTGAGCTTCGAATGGAAAGTTTTTTAATAACCAATAAAAGGTATGTTAACCAAAAAAATCATGAAAATATGATTGTATAATTATTATTGCATGGAGAAAATAGTTGAAATTAATAAATTATAATTTTAGAATTAAAAATTCCATGAAAATTATAATTGAGAGGTCTAAAGAGAATATGAGAGGATTTCTCTCATTAAATATTTTTGAGTAATAACACATTTTAGTCTTGCAGATCTCAAGTCAATAGTTTTTGCCAAATGATGGTCAAAGGAAAGCTATGGATGGAAGTTGTATTGTGGGAGCTAATAGTATTAGAGGGGGTGACATTATTCATAACCATGAAGGAGTATGGCTTTTGGGGTTTTCAACGAGTTTTGGGACTGACTCCTCCGTTTTAGACTTTAGTAGAAAATCGTGGCTATGAAGCATGGTTTAAAGATGACATATAATATGAGTCATCGAAATGTTATCCTAAAGACCGGTTGTTTAGAGGCAGTGCAAATTATCAATGAAAGAATTCAAGTTCTTAGGCATGTTTTGTCACATGTGGTTCATAATATTCATGATTTACTAGCACATGTTTGAGTTGTTGATATCCAGTTTCTGTCTAGGGATTCAAACATATTTACAAATTTCATAGCTAAAATTGGATCTGATTTATCATATGATTTTAAATATTGGAATGTAGCTCAGAAGCTATCCAAATTTTAGATATAGATCTCTCTAGTTAATTTTATTTTAGCCGTTTCAGGTGTACCAAATAAAAATATTTGTCTTTCAAAACTTTTTGTGTAGTCCTTAAAATATGTATTCTGACTCATCATAAAATGCAGTGATACATAACAAATTTTATAAGGATAAACATGAATATTGGCTCAATAATATTGACAAGAATAAATAATAACAAAAAAGAACTTGTTTATATATTCTCATGTAGTTACTGACAGAGTGATATAGAGGGCACTGGGTCCTACATTCCTTCAACCTTCATCCTTCAACTCAACTCTTCAACAATTTCATTTCAACAAGTCAAACCCTAACCCCAATTCTGATTTCCTCAAAATGTGTTCCATCACTTTCTCCTCTTTCAAATCACCCTCCTCTATCTCCCATCGCCCCATTTTAAAGCTAAACCATTCTCCAACCCCTTTCTTCTCCTTCCTCCGACCCTCCCTTCTCCGCCGCAACCGCCCTCTCTCCGCCGCCGCCAACGCCACCAACTTCGCCACCCTCTCTTGGTTTCCTCCGCCCCACAACCCCCCCGACGATTTTGGCGGTTGGACCGTTGTCGAGTACCCGGTCCAGCCCAACAAATCCACCAAAAATGGTACCTTTCATCAAAAACCAATTTTTTAGTACCCTTCTATTTAGTGCAATTTAAAACCATGTTTTTTTTTCCATTGTTGTTCTTTGTTGGAAAAAGATGTGAACTTGTTGAGTTTTGTGCAGAATTTCGTTCGTATGTGATAGTGGGCATTGGTGTTTCGCTCACTGTTTTGGTTGCTCTATTTGCTAGATTCTCGCTTTCAAGGAAAGGTATGATATTACTAAGTGTTAGTTTAATTTTAAGTTTTAAGTCTAAGGTTGTTTCAATTATAGGTGAACTCAAATTTTTTCTTGCTTCACAAGCTACATTCACCACTCTTGATTCTCAATTATCATTGCATTTACCTCTGTGTATAATTTGATACTAAATGAAGTGTAGCTTTTTAAATAAAAGAGTGTATAATTTGATATCAACTGAAGACTGAAGTGTAGCTTTTGAAATAATAGTGGTGTTTAGTATGATTAAGCTATACTTAATGACAGTTCAATGTAATTTCCCCTGAAATATGAATCTATATTGAATTTATTTCTAGAGTTGGGAATAGCTGTGTTTTTCTTTAATTTTATTTACCGGTTCCATTTATGATTTAATATGCTGAGATGTTGCTCAAGTATTGTTGTGTTTGGTGTGATGTGTATATAGGCTTTAAGATTCAGTTGGTAAGGCCATTGCAAGATTTGCAAGTGATATGGAATCCTGTTAAAACTCAACATGGCCAGAACAAGATTGCAGAGATTGATACATATAATGAGAGCAATTTGATGTCAGATGCCACCCAAGAGGCCGTACCCGTTGACATTGCGGTAAATGCTACATCTGGTAAGCACAGGGTACCACCAACATTTCTTTAATGTGACGATCTTCATCAACATCTAAGCATAGGTGTCAAATAGTGTTTTCCTATATGTTATTTTTATGATCATGCAAGTTTGTTTGGTAGTGGTATTACAAACAAGATATTTTGTAGTGCTTTCATAGTTTAATGTTTTGTCCTGAAGCATACACTGGAGTATCTGCTGTGCTGTGTTATCTCCGTTGTGTCTATGATATCAGGTGACCTTGATGATTTCTTGAACTGTACTCAGTTTATTTAAATCTTCTTGTCATATCAGCAGTTGTAGAAAAGCTTGAACGTGTTAGAATCCCAGCTTCTGTGGATTCTACGCAAGAAGAAGCATTGTCAGTCTTAAAGTCCCTGAAGGTTGGTTTCTAGAAGCATACTTTTTATGAGTCAGAGAGACTAGTAGCATCAACCTAGATTATGTTAATAGTCTATACAACTAAAAGATTGCTTCAACTTATTTAATTGAACCATTATTAATGTATAACTTGGAAGCATTTGACTGGTTGGTTCAGCTATGTCTGAAAACCATCTTTAGCTTTAAATATGTTTTCAAATGTTCAATTTATTTTTCTAGGAATGTAACACTTATCTCTACTTTATTTAGTTCAATGTACTTGCAAACTCTGCTTTATTTTATTTTTTTTAATTAGGTTATACTGGTTAATTTTTTTAGTAAAATGTCGATATCTGCTCTTCACTAAGGAAAAATCAATCAAGACCTAGCCTGTAGGAAAAGTTCAGAGAAATGTTTCATGCGGTTTAGATATAAATAATAAGGGGACCTTCCTGGTTTAGAGTTACAATATATCCTGTTGTTGACTTTTTTTATGATTTGTCTAGATAATTGAAGATGATGTGGAAGCTAATGAATTGTGTACCAGAAGAGAATATGCCAGATGGGTAGTTAAATTGAGTTCTTCTCTGGAAAGGTTTGTTTCTAATTGTGCACTTAAATCACTTTGTTTTACCTGGCTTCATTTAACAAATATTTCTTTGTCTTCTAGGAATCCCAGGCACATGATTGCTCCAATAGTATCACCTTCGGATTCTATAGTTACTGCATTTGATGATATCACTGGGGAAGACCCTGATTTTAGATTCATTCAAGGTAAGAAATGATGAAAACTTCACTGCAACCATATACTGTGTTTTTATGGGCAGATATTTGAATGTTTTCTTCTAAATTCGAGGTTAAAGCCTTAGCAGAAGCTGGTGTTCTCCCCAGCAAATTATCTTGGAAGGACAGTTCCAATTCCTCTGAATACGATCAAGTGAATGTAAATTTTTTTCCTCATAGGTAAATTTGTACCCCACCCCTCTTCTACACTTCGCAATCAAAGTTCATTTTATTGAATCAAAGATATTTGCACTGAAGATTCATCTCACGACAAGATCTAGTGGACTGGAGAGCTCAGTTGGAGTATGATTTTTTCTCTGGTGTAATTGACCAGGTAAGCCATTTTCAAAATAGTAATATTTTTGTAGTCTTGAATATACATGATGAGAGATTTCATCTGTCTGTCAGCACTTAAAACCTGACTTGTGTACAGTCCAGATATCAATTAAAAAAGCAGGCTATATGGATGTGAAGGAGATCATTTCCCCGGCAGTATATGCAGACATGTCGGAAGGGGATAGGAGTATACTCCGAAATGTTTTTGGTATCACCTCTCAACGACTCAACCTTTTTCCTTTATGCATTGATGTTACCTTTGTTGACTCTCATTGATAATGGTACAATTAAACTTGTGAAGCATATCAATTTTTATTACAATGTCCTACGTAGCTGCAAGCAATCCTTGTGTATTTACATCTTTCTCATTTGTTAGGGTCATAAAACCTAGTAATTGAGACTTATTATAGACAACCAGAAATTTTTGATTGAAGAACATAGTAAATCCCAGCAAGGTTACTGTAGTGTTTTGCCTCGTAACGGAAACAAATGAACAATAGGCCATGAAGTGCATATTGTTAATATCAAATTAGAGGAATGAATTTTATAAAAACAATGTATAAGAATGTAGAACAGTAGAGACATAACCAAATGAGGAGGAACAAAATTGACCTCATGAAGAATCTTTATTATCCATTTTATGCTTTATACTATCACCAATAGGCCAAGATAATGAAAGAAAAGTAAGGGTTGTTATATATTTTATATAAAGATGAGGATTATGGCTATTGATCTTGGCATGCCACAATGAAGAATGATCATATGAGGATTTTGCTTTGTACCTACTGTTACAGGACAAAGCAAACGATTTCAGCCAAACAAACCTTCAACCAAAGCACAAGCTGCAGTTGCTCTGACAAGTGGCAGGATGAATGAAGCAATTTATGCTGAACTGTCAAGAATAGAAGCTGAGAATTCTGCCAGACAAGCTGTGGCAGAGGAGATCAGGTCTGAGTTGCTTGGTCAAGGAGATATTCAGAGATTTTGGGATGAGAAGCTTAGTGACGAGAAAAGTCGTGGTTCTGATGTAGAGAGGCTTCATCATGATGCAGTAGACAATTTGGAAGGGGAAAAGATGAAACAAGATAAGATATATGCTGAGCATTTAAAAGAAAAGACAGCAATGGATTGTCAAAAGCAGCTTCTGCTTAGTTTAAAGAAAGATGTCGATGAAATATCGGAAAAGCTTGAATCGGAGAGAGTCATACATGAAAATGAGAAGCATATTGTTCAAAAAATGCTCAGAGATTTAGAGTCCAAGTGTGAAGAAAAGCTTGACACCAAATCCACACTAGAAGCTGAGAAAGAAGCTCTTCAGATTTTCAGGTAATTTATGGGTTAAACTTTTCACCTTTTCTTTGGTGTATCTGCACTTTTTTATGTTTGATATTCATTGGTTTAGTGTCAAGTCTAGTTTCTAATTTGTCCCTCATTTGATTTATAACTTTCGAATTAGAATATAAAAACTAGGAGACTTGTAAGGTTTTGAAGGAAGGAGGTTTGGACTTGGTAGTTTAGTATCCAAATGCATTTCTTGGGGAGTTAAATGGTTATGGAGCTTTCTCTTGGAGGTCAATTCGTTATGGTACCATGTAATTTGAAGTCACTATGGTGTTAGATTCAAGATGGTGTGACACCAACCTAAAGATCACTGCTACTCAACTCATGCAAGTCATTGGACATTTTTTGTCCCAAGAATATGTCTATATCAGACTACACATTTCCTTGAGACTGGTCGATGGTTCTCGTACTAGATTTTTCGGAGGACATTTGGGTGTGAACTGTTTTTATTTCTACTGGTTTTTCCTTCCGTATATATCATCTATAGCTTGCCTAGTCCATCTGTAATTGATTTCAAGGTCATTTCTTGTGAACTTCACTTAGTTGAAAACTTACTGACAAACTAGGGAGTAGTGACACATATAATTTTCTCTTTACTTCAGAAACCAACACAGCCCACTATTAGTTCACTAAGTGAGGTCAGTTACACGCATCAATTGATATCATTGTGTTCTTAAGAAAACAAATTCTCTACAAAACTAATTAAAGTAAGTTCCTTTGTAATCATCTCTCTCAAGTTTTCTTTGGTTCTCCTTGTACAATTCATTGTCTTGCTTTTGGGGGAATCATGTTCCTGGTTAGTTACATTACATATCGTCTTCGTTTGCAATTATGCATAACCAATGATTAAAAGAATAATGATTGTAGAGTTATGTTGGAATTTTTGGAGGACATGAATTAGGTTCCTATTGAGAAATTGTAGTTGTCATGTACTCATGTCTATATATTACTTGGTTGGCCATCTTATAGTCAAAGGCATGTGGAACTATTAAACTATGTTTAGATTTTTAAGATATTTTCAGCCAAGTAAAAGAAGGTGAGTTTGGTGCAACAGTATGGTTGTTGCTTAGTGACCATGAAGTTACAGGTTCAAATCCTGGAAACAGTCTCTCCACTTGTAGGAATAAAGTTGCCTACATCTTCCTTCCCCAGACTCCACTATGTGGGAGCCTCGTGCACTGAGCTGCTCTTCTTTTCCGGCTAAGTAAAGTTGCTAGAATTTGTATTTGTATTTTGAGTTGAGTGAATCTGATCCAATGTTGCAGATCTTGGGTGGAGGATGAGGCAAGAAGAAGCCAAGCCCGGGCAGCAGTTCTTGAAGAGGTAGGTAGAAGATGGAAATGGGATGACCAAGCTTGAGTGTTTCAACTTGTAAATTATTATACTTTTGTTTGATATATAACCAGAAATTCTTCACCCTATCAAATCTGCATAATCAATTTCTGAATACATTCTTGTGCTTTGAAGCTCTCTGGAAAATCATCATCAATACACAAACAGTGTGGGGGATTTTAGTTTTAGCCATTGTTTTTACCTTGTCCAGTGGTGGTTCCAATTTATGTTTTTCTCTTGGCCATACCATACAAAATATATTGTTCCCTGGCTGTAATAATATTTTCAAATAGATTATCTTATTGACATGTGTGAATGATATTTATAGTAATAAGTTAGTGAGAACAAGAAAAACCAGAGGTGGAAACAATTAAGAAAAATTTAGAGATTAATATTTAGTCAATAAATATGAATTATGATAGAATGTTATCTATTTAGTTTACCACATCTACAGAGATTAAGACATTGTTGTTGTCTAATTTCCTACCTTATTGCATTTGCTTATTGATTTTTTACATTGACCACATGAGATTAAGATATCTAGGTGCCATAGTCTATGGGTGACAATATCAAGGAATGATATATAACATTAGGTTTTTGATTTGTAAGTTAGTAAACAGTCAAATAAAATTTATAAATATACTTTTTTGTATATAAAATTGTTTGCGTTAAAAATGATTTATAATAGAATTTAACACAACCTACTTTTGTGTTTTTCAAATTAAATTGTTTTGTCATTTTGATCTATTAAACCGAGAGAACCAAACAATAACATGACAAGTTGGTAAATATCTATTTTTATAAAGAAATGTTGATAAGAAAAACAATATTGATTGCCAAACCGATTCATCTGTTTATACAAAATTGTCAACAATTTATTATGTATCAAACTATAGGCTTTTGGATGATTCATAAGAGTAAATCTTAAATTAATCAAAGGTGTCCAGAAAAAAATCATTATACTTGACTTATCTTGTACTTAAAAATTATACTGAATGACTAGCACGGTTGATAAGAGTTTTTCTCCGTTAATAAAGAGGTAAGTACTTTAAAAAATAAAGAGAAATACAATTTTCAATGACACCTTCATCCTTTTGAATATAATAAAATTATACTTTTGTCATTAAAAACAAGTGTAAAATCATGTATTTGCCTCTTGTTCTGCTAATACTTTCCATGCACTTAAGTATATATACCACATATTTATGGATGATATTTTGGCCACTACTCGGACATTAGAGGCCACAAATTAATGTACAAGAGTATGAAGTTATTATTTTATTTTTCAACATCGTTCTCCCATCTGTACTAAAATATTATAAAAGAAAATCTTATAAGTATATATATATAATCTATTACTAAATATACAAAGAAAAAACTTCTAGACACATTTGTTTCCCTTTTTAATGTTTTTAAATTTTATTTATTTTAACAAAAAAAATTATATACCAAATAATCATATAGCATAATTTTCAAATAATTTGGGCAAGAAAGACCACTTGTATATGCTATAAAATATATCATTCAACACATTATAGAAAAATGGTAGAATCACGTTTAAGTGATTAGATACGTGTCAAGTAGAAATCATAATAAGATGAATATAATCAAATAGAGGTTAATCAAATTTATATAGGCTAAGAAAATTTATAAATGAAGTAAGTAATAAAATTTAGAGATCAATGTTAGTAGAATATTATTATAATGTTTTCATCTTACCTTTAATCCATCAACATGAAAGCATAATCCACAATCCACATGGCTACAAAGGGATCCTCTTGTATATATAACCTATCATGGATATCTTCCCAACATCAAATACCTAATACTTGTGAGTTGTGAGTATGGATAGCAAAAATATGGATAGCAAAAATATTCATCCAGGATACCTACAAAATACTTGCAACGATTATCTACAAAAATACCTTATAAATGAAAAATATCATAATACTCGTTCACGAATATTAGTATATTTATAAATTTATTTTTTAATTAAATATTTTATATATGTTATACTTTTTCTATTATTCTATAATTATATTTTATTTATTTTATTATTACTTTATAATTAAATATTAAATATTTTATTATTTTATATTATATATTTTATTATTATTATTATTATTATTCATAACAAACTTTTGTGATTGAAATAAAAATATAAATTTAATATGTACATCAAATTTATTTATGTAATAATTATTATAAATATTGATTATTATAAAGTATATAAATATATACTTTAACTTAAAAATTAATTTGGTATTCGCATGCTCACTAATTCACACATGTACTCATAAATAATATGAGTATAGGTATTGATAATTATTACCTGTTGTCAGTTAGTGGTGGTAAAACTATTGCTAACCTGTTTTTCATTTATGTGACTATTTGTCTGGCTATCCTTTATCTGGGATATCACCTACTTTTATATTTAAATAAAAGCCTATATAAGAATGGTGGCAAAATTAATGTTCAGCTGCTTTTTAGTTAATGTAACAATTTGTCTCATTATCCTTTATATGGAATATAACCTACTTTTATATTTAAATAAAAGCTTACATTTTTTATCTTGAGAAATTTCATGTCCACATTATTGCCTTTTATTTTGATAAATGGGAAAGAAAAAGCCAAATGTGGGTTTATAGTCACAGAAAATCTAGTTTCAATCTTACCCTAAAAAGTTAAACTCTTTCAAAAGCAAGAATCCTAATTATGTAATATGTACTATTATGCAATCCATTTAGAAATGCCAAAAAAACTAGCAAGTGATGCATGTGGGTCTCTCAATGATGACTAATGCAATAAACATTTTGGCTTTTGTTTAAGGTTTTTTCCCTATAGCTTCCAAATGCTTCAGTCCACTGAGTAAACTCTAGGCTTCACTAATCAGACAAATTGGAACCCCTTGTTCATAAAAAAAAATCTGTGGGTCCTCTCCAAGTGAAAGAATCATGAAAAAGTCAAATATGAGAAGAAAAAAATATATGCAATTATATGTAAAAGTTTTATATAGTATGAACGTATTATTCATCATTCATATTTAATCATTATTAATTTTTTATAAAATGTAATACGAATAATGAATGATCTACTGATTGTACATAAAATTTTCACTAACGATATATAACTATTATATTATTAAATTATTAGGCAAAAAGAATATATTATATATAGTGTAAACTATATTATATATTGCACTACTACCCATCATGTTTAAAATATTAGGCCCATTTTTCCTAAGGAGAGGTCAATAATGAATGATCTACACTTAGCTCTCATGTAGGTATATTCAACTTAACCTATTTATATATATATTAGATGTGATTTGTCTATGTAAAAAATGAAGGAGTATTTGTATAATTTTACAAGGTAGAGTCTTGAGTCTATGATTGAATAATTCAGCAAGGGCATAATAAATAATAAGATAAAAATATAGATGACAGATGAATGGATTTGGATCCTAATTGATGAATGAGAAGTTATTCACTAATTCATATAAATTCATTTAAATTATCTAATTCATTGTCAATATCCAAACTTATTGGATGAACTTCAATCCACTCATTTCATCTATGACTCCATTTTTATGGATTTGGATTGATGAATAATTCATTGGTTTTTTATTGGAACTAAAAATGCTTTTGAAGAAAATCACTCTTTTTAAAAATTACTATTTTAGTAAAACAATTTTAGAATCATCTTTAAAAAAAACACTTTTAAAAATTGTTAAAAACCCATTCTTTTAAAAAAGTGTTTTTAATTTTATTTTTGAAGAATTGACTTTTTTAAACTTTAAGAAAATATTTTCTTTGCAATATTCTATGTTATGTATTTAACAATAAACTTTAAATATTAAATATATTTATGTGTCCTGTAACTAATCTCAATTTTAGAAAAAAAAATTAAAACAATAATGAAAAGCATTACAATTTTGAAATTAATGTGGCTCTTGTTGACCCGTAAGTCAAAACCACTACATGCCATCCTGTTTTGAAGTGAAATAGATGCAATTGTTTTCATGATTAATGTACACTTGTTGTTTAAAAATTTAAGGAATGACTAAAAAATATTTTAAAAAATGGAAACAAGTATTAAACAAAATATTCAATACAAGTTCATTTATTCATCCCTCAATACAATTCAAGCTGATCAAAAAAATCTCACAGCCAATATAAATTTAATTACAGTTAAAATCATTTAATAATTCATATTAGTGAAAAATAAATGAAATTGAAAAGTAAAGAAACAATTTTTGAATATTTTTGTTGTTGTATGGATTAAATATCAATCCAAATAAATATATTCATAGATATGTACTGAATATAATGAATAATTCAAATTCATCTATTATTAAAGTTATCTATTAAATTATATATATTTAAATTTGTTAGCTAGAATTTATATGAATTTAATTTTCTTGGATTTAGATAAATTGTGAATTGTCGATAACTTTATCACTCATATTATGCATTGATATTGAAAGAAAATAATGGTGAAATTTTGTGTAATATATTTGTAAATAATAAACAAATCATATTAATTTATATATTCTTTGATTTTTCTCACTTTTATTAAGGTGTCACAAGAGAGCATGAGAATATTGAAAGCCATCAATAAATTTATATAAATTCATTTAAATATATTTTAAATTATTCAATTCATTTGTATCTAATCTTGTTAGATGATTTTCAATCCATTCATGAACCCACTTTAGTCAATTCAATGGACGGATATCTAATCTATTTGATTTTTTAATTGGAAATAAAAATAATTTAAAAAAATCATTCATTTAAAAACCATTATTTCAATAAAGTATTTTTAAAAATCAAATCTTAAATTCAGTTTTTTTATAAAAAGCATTTTAAATATCATTTTTTTCTGAAAAAGTGTTTGTTAATTTTTTTGAGAAACACTTTTTTTTAAAAAGTGATTTTTTGAACTTAAAAGAAAATATATGTTACATAATTCACAAACATAAGATACTTATAGTTCTACGTGTAATTTTTTAACATACATTTATGAATTTAATATGTATACTCTGACAGTGTAAATATTTTTACACTGTCAACAAATTATCCACCATTGGTTTATTGACTATCTTTGACTCTCAAACAAAAATAATACAGATCAATGATGGATGATATGCTGATAATGTAAAAAACTTTATATTGTTAATGCATAAATTTTAAATTCTACATTTATATATATGCTGCTATGTATTTAAGGAAAAAAACTTTTAATATTAATTACACAACATGTCCTAAAAGTAAAAAGCACGTTAATTAAATTATTTTCATTTAAATTCATTAACTCTCTTGGATAAATTCAGATGAGTTTAATTTTTTTGAATCTAAATATATCGTTGATTATGGATAACTTTATCACATATATAATAGATCATAAAATAAATACCTTCTTTTTTTTAAACTACCATGGGTCACAACTGTCAGACCTAAGATGTACATTTTCTTAATGATGATTTATTGGCACAATTATGTAGAAAATATTTCTATATTAATGACTAAATATATATATTTTTATTAAAAAATAATATACTCAACTCAATCTAAGAAGTTATAATAGTAACAAATAAATCAATTTGGATTTAGATCCATATGGATAAAAAGTCATCTACTAATTCATATAAATTCATTTAAATTATATTTGAAATTATCCAATCTATCGGTATACAAACTTAATGAATTAATTCCAATTCATTCATGACTTTATTTTTATAGATTTGGATGGATGATAATCCAATCCATTTAATTTTAATTGGAATTATAAATATTTTTGAAGATAATAATCCTTTTAAACACCACTATTTCAATAAAACGTTTTTAAAATCACATTTAATTTTTTTTTAAATATCTTTGAAAAAGTGTTTTTAATTTTTTAAAAGCAATTTTAAAAAATAATATTTTTTTATAATATTATACTACCACATGATGTTTAAAGCTCTTACTTCTAAAGTTTTTAATATATATATAAATTATATTTAAGAACAATATTTTTATTATTAACTATATATATAATCCTATAATTAATCTTAATTTAATAAAAATTCAGGATGGAAGTGAAAAACACCAGTAAAATAATGAAATTGAAAAAGGAAACAATTCTACTTTTTTTGAATGTTTGTTTTTTTGGATGGATTGGATATTTACCCAAATAGATATTTCCATTAGATATAATGGATGAATGCAAATTCATTCATTAGTAAAATTATTTATTAAATTAATTAATTTTAATGAATAAATTTAATTTTATTGAATTTGGATAAATTATGAATTATAGATTATTTCACCCCCTCTAAATTTCTGATAATGTTTTTAACATGTGCCTTACAATTCTTAACATACCAAAGTGGTTTAATTAGGAGAAGAAAGAAACATGCAACTGCTGCATTAAATGAAGGAAAGAGACAATCCACTTGGAATACTCAATTAGTGTCTTTATTCTAATTTTACACCCACTGTTTCCTTTCAATCTAGTATCTCTGCTTGATTTTAACTGTATATATTCCTTTCAGCAAATTATAGTAAACACGGCACATATGAGACTTTTACTTTGTGTGGTTTGAAGAGATAAATGTTTCCAGTTTTATCATTGCAAGCAGATAGACTATTTTCATGATTTGAATCCGTGACCTCGTGGTAACTAAACA
Organism: Lupinus angustifolius; assembly: GCF_001865875.1. NCBI lineage: Eukaryota > Viridiplantae > Streptophyta > Magnoliopsida > Fabales > Fabaceae > Lupinus > Lupinus angustifolius. The sequence continues at coordinate 18,047,662 of NC_032010.1, forward strand.
ATAATCTTACCGTTGCGCCAAATCCATCATGTTTTGAGAAAATTATGGTGATGGCATAATATATATACCCCATCCAAAATGTGAGTTTTTCAATCTCTTTGGACAAAAATTGGCCTCTAGTTATTGGTGGTTGCAGTTTCTTTGTGAAAGTTTCATAAACCTGATAAGATAAAGCCAATTGTGTAGAAATACCACTTATTGTGCATGCATATACAAAAAAATTTCTTATCTGTTGTGCATGTATTTATTTTTTTCTATCACTTGACCCAGTTATGTTGCACTTTCCAAGGCTCTAATGGTTTGAGAAATTGGTTATGGTTGTTTTAGGAAATGGGTGGAGGTTGGTTTTGGAAATTTAGGATTATTCTATCACCTAAAGCTCCATGATAGTTAGGTTAGGACTCATAGTTGCTGCTTCAATCGCAGCTTTTTCAGTTAAGCAGTTGAATGTGAGAAGCTCAAAACCAGGTACTTATGTTTATTCATTAGATTTTTTTTTTGACATTTCTTTTTACTCATTTCATTGCTTAAGATACAAAAAGTGATTCTAAATTATTAAAATTGGATGGTTAATCCTATCTAGTAGTATAAATTGTGTTAAACTTCATCCTCATTTTGGTTCAGACCATGGTGAAGCAAGGCATCAAGATGAGGTCACAGAAGAAGAGCAGGTCACCAGTTTTGCTGATGTTCTCAGAGAGCTGGATGTGAGTTCATTAAGCTGAATTTTATATTTTTCATGGTTTTGACGATTTCCTCGAAAAAGTTGTTTATCTATCATCTATGTCGCACTGATACTTCAAAATGGTTATGAATTGCTATCCAATAATTATCGTATTGAATATTTCAATATATTCTAGATACTATCCATCTTTATATCTTTCGATTATTCTATGATTTTTTTCTGTACCAACTTATCCGCATCGTTCCGTATCCTTGCCTTGTATCAGTATCCAGTTTTTAGTCTGTCATCTTCATATCAATTAGGCAAATATACCCTGATTTAGCTTTCTTATCTGATGCGATACTTGTTGGATGTGTTGTAGAAGGAGGAGGAGGAAGAGGAGAAAGAGGAGGTTAAATTAATTAGCAGCATAATTAATCGACCTAATGATTATGAAGAAGATGATATTCTACCTGAATTTGAAGATCTTCTTTCCGGGGAAATTGAGTTTCCATTACCTACTGATAAGGCCAAGAAAGACAAAGTTAATGAAATTGAGATGGCAAACAATGCCATCGAACTACAGCGATTGCGACAGCTAGTGAAGGAATTGGAAGAGAGGGAAGTTAAACTTGAAGGAGAATTGCTTGAGTACTATGGTTTGAAGGAACAGGAATCAGATGTTGTCGAGTTACAAAGGCAACTGAAAATCAAGACAGTAGAAGTAGATACGCTTAACGTTTCCATCAATTCCTTGCAGGCAGAGAGGAAAAAGCTCCAAGAAGAGCTAAAAAATGGAGCCAATAAAGAACTTGAGGTGGCCAGAAACAAGATCAGGGAACTACAAAAGCAGATACAGGTTGAGGCTAACCATACAAAAGGGCAGCTATTGTTGCTTAAACAACATGTTTCTGGTCTGCAGACGAAAGAAGAAGCGGGTGTCAAAAAAGATGCGGAGATTGAAAAGAAATTGAAGGCTGTGAATGACTTAGAGGTTGAACTAGTGGAGCTTAAGAGAAAAAACAAAGAGCTTCAATATGAGAAGCGCGAGTTAACGGTTAAACTCACTTTTGCTGAATCTAGAGTCACTGAGCTCTCCAATATGACAGAGGTCAGAGTATTTCCTTCAATATTGAATTGAATAAATACATAAAACCAATTAACTTTTCAGCCCTTCTTGTTTATCTTATCAACAGAATATTAACAACTCAATAACTACGGCATGATCATTAAAAGCATTGAACAACCTGAGTGAATATCAATTATAAACAACCAAATTAATCATTAAACCACAGTATTTATACGATAAGACATAAAGTTGATTCTGAAATGTCTCTAGTTTTTATAGTTAGCTCTCATATGTTCTTCTTGCAATGCTTTAGACTATGTTGATCACTGTGATGTTTATTGTTAAATAAAATACAAACTTATAGAAGCAAATTATTTTGAAAAGCTATATAAATTATTTGAAAATCCTATTTGACAAACCACTGTGAAGGTTGTATTCTTCTTCCATGGCAGTGATGATTTATGTTATAATCTTTTAGATGTGTAGTTGTACATTTTATGAGTGTACTTCATCATTTTAAAGAAGCTTTGTCTTGAACTGCAGAGTGAAATGGTCGCCAAGGCAAAAAAAGAGCTCAGTGATCTGAGGCATGCAAATGAAGACCTGCAAAGGCAAGTGGAAGGACTTCAGATGAATAGATTCAGTGAAGTTGAAGAGCTTGTATACCTCCGTTGGGTCAATGCATGCTTGAGGTATGAACTAAAGAATTACCAAGCCGCGCCAGGAAAATTGTCAGCACGTGATCTCAACAAGAACCTTAGCCCGAAATCACAAGAGAGGGCTAAGCAGCTAATGTTAGAATATGCCGGATCAGAACGCGGTCAAGGGGACACAGATCTTGAAAGCAACTTTTCCCATCCTTCTTCACCAGGAAGTGAAGATTTTGACAATGTTTCTATTGATAGCTCCACCAGCAAATACAGTAATATTAGCAAGAAAACTAGCTTAATCCAAAAGTTCAAGAAATGGGGTAAGAGCAAAGATGATTCTAGTGCTCTTTCATCACCAGCCAGATCTCTTTCGGCAAGTTCTCCAAGAAGAATGAGTATGAGTGTTAAACCAAGGGGTCCACTCGAATCCTTGATGCTAAGGAATGTTGGTGATAGCGTAGCCATCACTACCTTTGGGCAGGTAGATCAGGAACCAACTGATTCTCCTAAAACTCCTACCACTACTAGTGACTCCTTAAATTCTGTTGCGTCTTCATTCCAATTGATGTCTAAGTCAGTTGATGTGTCTGTGGATGAAAAGTATCCTGTGTACAAAGACCGTCATAAGTTAGCGTTAGCTAGGGAGAAACAACTTAAAGAAAAGGCCGAGAAAGCAAGAGTACAAAAGTTTGGTGACAATACAAATTTGAGTATAGCCAAGGTTGAAAGAGATAGATCTATACCTTTGCCACCAAAACTTAATCAAATAAAGGAGAAGAGTACATTTGTTTCTGGTAGTCCAAATGATCAATCTGACGACGGTAAGAATGTTGATAATCAAAGCATTAGCAAGATGAAGCTTGCGCAAATTGAGAAAAGACCTACAAGGGTCCCTAGGCCACCTCCTAAATCATCCAGTGGTGGTGCCGTTAGTACAAATTCAAATCCTTCCAGTGGAGTAACGTCCGGTTTACCACCACCTCCTCCACCACCTCCAGGTGCTCCACGACCACCGCCACCACCAGGTGGACCACCTCCCCCACCGCCTCCTCCAGGAAGCCTTTCTAGAGGTGCAATGGATGGTGACAAAGTTCATAGAGCTCCACAGCTAGTTGAGTTCTATCAAACATTGATGAAAAGGGAGGCAAAGAATACTTCATCATTATCAGCTTCTTCGACAAGTAATGCATCTGATGCCAAGAGCAACATGATTGGGGAAATTGAGAATAAATCAACGTTCCTCTTAGCCGTATGTCAAAGTTTACATCTATTTTTGTTATTTTCTCATTTTCGGATTTGAATCTAATGCATAACAGATTTTTGAAAAATATTTCTTTTTATTTTATTGATTTAGGTGAAAGCTGATGTAGAAACACAAGGTGATTTTGTCATGTCCTTGGCAACTGAAGTTCGAGCAGCCTCCTTCTTGGATGTTGAAGACTTGGTTGCCTTTGTGAACTGGCTAGATGAGGAACTTTCCTTCCTGGTAAGCCTTTAAGGTGTTATTGCTGCATCAAAGACAATGACACAACTAAAACTGTTTCATATAATTGCATTCTTTTTAGAACTTAACTTCATTTTCCACTTTTCGTAATTTTGTCCAATGATCACCGCGTAGTACATACTTATTCTTCTTATTCATTCCTTATGTAAGGTTGACGAACGAGCTGTCCTCAAGCACTTTGATTGGCCTGAAGGGAAAGCAGATGCACTAAGGGAAGCAGCTTTTGAATATCAGGATCTGATGAAATTGGAGAAGCAAGTCACAACTTTCATTGATGATCCCAAACTCTCATGTGAAAATGCTCTGAAGAAAATGTATTCATTGCTTGAAAAGTATGCATCTTTCCTCCTATAAATTTATTTGCCATAAATACTTATAGATAAAAGTATTTAAAATCATTCTGATGTCTACTTTAAGTTTGTAGATTCATAATGTTCAAATCACAAAAGTATTGAACTTGTCCATTGTCCAATACTCATTTAGTTTGAATGTTTTGTCTGTATACATGTTTCTTGCAGTTCTATATAGCTAAACCATGACATTGTCTTATCAAATCAATCTTCATTCTTGTTATTATTTTCAGAGTGGAAAGTAGTGTATATGCACTTTTGCGAACAAGAGATATGGCTATTTCGCGGTACAAGGAATTTGGAATCCCAGTAAACTGGCTATCAGATTCAGGAGTTGTGGGCAAGGTATGCTTCTAAACTACTAGAACCAGTTTGTGTTGTGGCTCACACAACAGGTTGTGGTTTCTTTCAATAGCCGTTGAGAATTCTATACTTACCACTATCAGTATACTATACTCAACAACAATAACCGAGTCTTTATCTACTAAGCAGAGCTAGTTTCATGAATCAAATGACATATAATGTCCTATCATAAATTATGTTTATTGACAAACCATTTATAGTCAGTAATGTATAGCTTGGTTTGCGGTTATTGTAACCTTTGCATGGATGATTGTTCCTCATATGGTTACTTAATGGGAACTGTTATATTGCAGATCAAGCTTTCTTCTGTGCAACTGGCAAAGAAGTACATGAAACGTGTAGCATCTGAGCTTGATATATTATCCGGACCTGAGAAGGAACCAACTAGAGAGTTTCTGGTTCTGCAAGGAGTGCGTTTTGCTTTCCGTGTTCATCAGGTAATTTTGGCCACTTTTTTCAGTTGCTTGTGTAAATGAAAAATGATATCATGATCCATATCATAGAGATTCGACAAAATTTTACATTAGTTGTCGATTGCCTAATACAACTTTCATCTTTTATTCGGGCTTAGGACCGACTATATATAATATTAAGTACACATAGGCATCAGAGAGAAAGTTGAATTAGCTCGTGTCGTAGAAAAGATGGTTGAATCACACCTGATAGAAGCCTTAGTAAGGAGACTATAGATCAAATGAAAGTTTAATCTAATTTCTAGAGTAAGAGAGACCAAGAAAAATCATAAGGTGAAACATTAAGAAAGATCTAAAGATCAATGATTTGTCAATGAAATAGAACATTATGACATCGTTCAATCCATGTAGCTGACGTTATCTAGTGGGATTAAGATTTGGTTGTTTTGTGCTGGTTTAAATTACATATCATTCTTCCATATAACTTTGACTAAGGGCATAAGCACTATGATTTTGCATAGGAAAACTACTCTCTAGCATAAGTAGCACGAATTTTACTGCAATGCTTCCAAGTTAATGCAACTACAAATCTAATGCATAGAATAATAGACTAATGTTGGTGCAAAAATCTTTCAGTTTGCTGGAGGCTTTGATGCAGAGAGCATGAAGGCTTTTGAAGATTTAAGGAGCCGCATCCATACTACTCAAGCAGGAGAAGATAATAAACCAGAAACATAAGGTGTCCATCACAGTATTTTTATTGAGTTAAGACCCATTTAGTTCTATCAAAATCTGTGTATACCAATTTCGTCCCGAAAAAAAATCCTGAAGTGGTTCCCAACGATATCAAATATTGGTGGAATTAGTCATTTCTAGTATTTTTATGACTAAGTTTTGGGAACACTACATTCCTATCAGAAACTACTTTGACTCATATTCACGATCTGTAGTAGTTTGTGTTTTTACATTTTAGGGATGAAATTGGTACACATGAGAAATTTATAAGGACTAAGGTGGGTATTCACTGTTTTACTTTTTTCCTTGTAATTGTTTCTCTTATATATATATATAAATATGTGTTGTATTAACATCCTGTATATTTCATTTTGCTTGTTCAATTTGTATAGTCTATACATACTGGATGCTATACAATGATAAAAGAAACATATTATAATGATAACTCTTACCTCCAAGGTAATTTGAGATTCAACTGATCAATATATATAATACTTCAATCAAATGTTGCTTCTTGGTAACAACTTGGCTAACTATTCAATCCACATGATATTATATTGATTATACTGTTACGGGCCTATAGTTATAGTTAATGGAGAGAATGAAGTGATGCATTTTGCTACACTTGCATAAAGCAAAACAAGCATTCTCCTACTATAGCTGATGAATAGTAGCAATGCTATACTTATTGGCCTAATCAATGATGAAAGTTGGTTATGAAAAATGCTGAATAAGAAGAATAGACTTTGTTGAAACATAATTCAAAACCTCAAACATTATATTAAGTCAGAAAGAATGAAGCATGTGTAGAGCTATCAAGTAACCTTAAACTTTTATTTGGCATCATCAAAAGGAAAAAAAATGCAGACCACATTCCAATAATGAGGAACTTGTAAATAGAAATCATATCAAGTTCACTTCATTCTTTTATGCAGTCTCAAGCTGACTAAGGCAATGATCATTCACAAAGACCGAACTTATTTAAGCCACACAAAAAATATAGCTTCAAATTTTAAAATGGACTATGGCAATGGCTTTTGCAGTCTCCTAACACCTTCAAATATTCTGGCTTTGGCTATAGTCTTGCAGAGTCAGACTCCTATTAATTATTGGAGAGGACAGTTCTATCTAAAAACAAAGAAAAACAAAAAAAATGACATTTGTATCATTTAATTTACATTAAAAATACATGCAAAAATAGAACTTCTTGTTTCAGTCTTGCAACAGCCACATTATTTATCTATAAAAATTCAAAATAAAATATGGAATCAGAACATGAGGATAACAAAAAGCTAACAAATATAGGTAAATATTACTCAGCTTTATGAATAATTCCAACAAGTAATGGTGAACCTCTAAGTAAACAAAGAGTAAGCAAAAGTTCTCTTGATTCATTGAACTTCAAATCTTACAAATGCAAATATATTAAGATATTTTAGTGTATCAGCCTATCAGGGATGATACCAGTGGATAGGATATTGCATTTAAACAAAAGAATTCGCAGAATGCAACTTTATGCATATAAACCAAGCATCAAAATATAAAGATTCAACCATAAAAGGAAATGCATTTTCTCTCTTTTCAAGATTACATTAACAAGATAAATGCTTGGGTTTTCTTTTTCTCATGCACTAGTCTAATCTTAACCTTGAAAACATCTAATTACCCCATTTATTATCATCACATTTGGTCAATAATATTTATTTTTATCACTTTCCAGTTTCCAACATATCAATATTAGACAAGTGTGTCATAATTATAGGGTTGTTATGGTGATGGCTGTTAGAAAGATATAGAATGAATGGTGATGATCAGAACATTGTAGAGATAATGATAATGACAAGAAATGACCATGATGGTTGGGAGGATTATTAGAATGTTACTTTTTACTTTTTGTAATTTTTATTTACTCTTATAATGTGTGATTAATCTATGATAAAGAATAAAATATCGTTGGAAATATGTGATGTAATGTCTCACGGATTTAGAGTAGTGAAATAGGACGTAAAGAGAAGGCAAAATGTCAATATTGTTGTTTCACAATTTTTTGTACTTTTAATCTTAATTGTTTAATTCTTTAATAATAAATCAATCATTTTGGAATTTCTTTTAATCTCACACAACCAAGAGCATTCTATACAATTTCTACAAAATACAAAACATTCAAACATTAATTACACTAGATAAGTCCGACTAGATAAATCAAATAATGTCATAATACTCTATCATAAATTATATTTATTAATAAAATATTAATTTTTAAATTTTTTTAATTATTTTGCTTATGATTTATATTGTCATTTCTCTTCCTCTAGAAATTAGACTATCCTTCATTTGATTTATTCTATTTATGAAAACTTCTACTAATCTCTTCTACACATACTCTACCAACCTAAGATGAGATTCTACAGTAGAAAAATGACCAATCTAACATATTTGAGGCCTTGTGCAGGAAAAATATGGCCCCTAAAATTTATTAAAAAAATTATTGACAATTTTTTATTGGGTTTGAGAAAATTGTGTGGTTATGGTTCTCATTCTTTATGTGTCACAGTTTTACAACATCTTGGAGACTATGTAAAACTTAAAGATTAAAGTATTAATGCATAAATTTCAATTTTTTGTGAGCTCTTAAATTTTAATCATCTTGTCTATGTTATGATGATTATCATATAAACCTAAAGTAAAACTAGGAATGCACTAAAATAACTATGATTTATAAAAATAAATATATTTATAAATAAAAAAAGGATGTAATTAAAAATATTATAAATGGCCCGTTATTATTGGGACCCCTGAACGGTGGCACCTGCACATGGCCGACCCTGCATAGGAGATATTTCATTCTTCTCCCTTACTCATTTTTAATTCTATATTGTTTAGTTTGTTCCATTGTCCAACAAAATATTATCATATATGTTATATGATGATTATTCCCTTGTTCATTGCTACATTGTTTAGTGTGTTCATTTATATCTAACACAATATTTTAGGATCCAATATTTAATCTTATATAATATTGTAAGTCCTATAGTTGTGGAGTAAAACTTTTTCTTAAACTTGAATGATACATAAGAGATTCTGTCATTTCATTCAACCCACTTGAGTCAATTTCCCCAGAGTCTTATATATTAGGATTTAACATGCATACATTGATAATGTAACTGTTTTTACACTGATCAACAAATCATCCATCATTCATATGTAAACTACTATTGAATTTCGAGCTATCAAGTAACCTTAAACTTTTATTTGGCATCATCAAAAGGAAAAAAAATGCAGACCACATTCCAATAATGAGGAACTTGTAAATAGAAATCATATCAAGTTCACTTCATTCTTTTATGCAGTCTCAAGCTGACTAAGGCAATGATCATTCACAAAGACCGAACTTATTTAAGCCACACAAAAAATATAGCTTCAAATTTTAAAATGGACTATGGCAATGGCTTTTGCAGTCTCCTAACACCTTCAAATATTCTGGCTTTGGCTATAGTCTTGCAGAGTCAGACTCCTATTAATTATTGGAGAGGACAGTTCTATCTAAAAACAAAGAAAAACAAAAAAAATGACATTTGTATCATTTAATTTACATTAAAAATACATGCAAAAATAGAACTTCTTGTTTCAGTCTTGCAACAGCCACATTATTTATCTATAAAAATTCAAAATAAAATATGGAATCAGAACATGAGGATAACAAAAAGCTAACAAATATAGGTAAATATTACTCAGCTTTATGAATAATTCCAACAAGTAATGGTGAACCTCTAAGTAAACAAAGAGTAAGCAAAAGTTCTCTTGATTCATTGAACTTCAAATCTTACAAATGCAAATATATTAAGATATTTTAGTGTATCAGCCTATCAGGGATGATACCAGTGGATAGGATATTGCATTTAAACAAAAGAATTCGCAGAATGCAACTTTATGCATATAAACCAAGCATCAAAATATAAAGATTCAACCATAAAAGGAAATGCATTTTCTCTCTTTTCAAGATTACATTAACAAGATAAATGCTTGGGTTTTCTTTTTCTCATGCACTAGTCTAATCTTAACCTTGAAAACATCTAATTACCCCATTTATTATCATCACATTTGGTCAATAATATTTATTTTTATCACTTTCCAGTTTCCAACATATCAATATTAGACAAGTGTGTCATAATTATAGGGTTGTTATGGTGATGGCTGTTAGAAAGATATAGAATGAATGGTGATGATCAGAACATTGTAGAGATAATGATAATGACAAGAAATGACCATGATGGTTGGGAGGATTATTAGAATGTTACTTTTTACTTTTTGTAATTTTTATTTACTCTTATAATGTGTGATTAATCTATGATAAAGAATAAAATATCGTTGGAAATATGTGATGTAATGTCTCACGGATTTAGAGTAGTGAAATAGGACGTAAAGAGAAGGCAAAATGTCAATATTGTTGTTTCACAATTTTTTGTACTTTTAATCTTAATTGTTTAATTCTTTAATAATAAATCAATCATTTTGGAATTTCTTTTAATCTCACACAACCAAGAGCATTCTATACAATTTCTACAAAATACAAAACATTCAAACATTAATTACACTAGATAAGTCCGACTAGATAAATCAAATAATGTCATAATACTCTATCATAAATTATATTTATTAATAAAATATTAATTTTTAAATTTTTTTAATTATTTTGCTTATGATTTATATTGTCATTTCTCTTCCTCTAGAAATTAGACTATCCTTCATTTGATTTATTCTATTTATGAAAACTTCTACTAATCTCTTCTACACATACTCTACCAACCTAAGATGAGATTCTACAGTAGAAAAATGACCAATCTAACATATTTGAGGCCTTGTGCAGGAAAAATATGGCCCCTAAAATTTATTAAAAAAATTATTGACAATTTTTTATTGGGTTTGAGAAAATTGTGTGGTTATGGTTCTCATTCTTTATGTGTCACAGTTTTACAACATCTTGGAGACTATGTAAAACTTAAAGATTAAAGTATTAATGCATAAATTTCAATTTTTTGTGAGCTCTTAAATTTTAATCATCTTGTCTATGTTATGATGATTATCATATAAACCTAAAGTAAAACTAGGAATGCACTAAAATAACTATGATTTATAAAAATAAATATATTTATAAATAAAAAAAGGATGTAATTAAAAATATTATAAATGGCCCGTTATTATTGGGACCCCTGAACGGTGGCACCTGCACATGGCCGACCCTGCATAGGAGATATTTCATTCTTCTCCCTTACTCATTTTTAATTCTATATTGTTTAGTTTGTTCCATTGTCCAACAAAATATTATCATATATGTTATATGATGATTATTCCCTTGTTCATTGCTACATTGTTTAGTGTGTTCATTTATATCTAACACAATATTTTAGGATCCAATATTTAATCTTATATAATATTGTAAGTCCTATAGTTGTGGAGTAAAACTTTTTCTTAAACTTGAATGATACATAAGAGATTCTGTCATTTCATTCAACCCACTTGAGTCAATTTCCCCAGAGTCTTATATATTAGGATTTAACATGCATACATTGATAATGTAACTGTTTTTACACTGATCAACAAATCATCCATCATTCATATGTAAACTACTATTGAATTTCAAACAAAATTAATACAAATCAATGGTAGATGATGTGCTGACAGTGTAAAAAACTTTACAGTGACGATACATAAATTTTAACTCTATATATTATGCTATGTATCTATCATTATTTGCTGTGTAATTTAATAATTTATCCCTATTATTCTATTTATTCTTTTACAAGTGATGACATGTTAAGTTTTTCTATTTTTAACAAAATTGTTATTTTTCTTGTTATGTAATTCTTCACAATAATGAGAATAAATATTTAACATTGTCTTGAACTTTCTAAAATGATATTTAGATATGAATAAATTTTCCAGAAAAATAACACTTAAAAAGAAGAATTGATGAATTTGACTTATTATTTTTACATAAAGGGTTTTATTTATTATTTGGGCTTTACTAACCATTTCCCTAATCAGCCCAAAAAAGAAACGTCAATATAAAGAAATTACTATACTTTATAAGGGAAAAGAAAAAAGAATTGATTTTAATGTTTACTTTTCTTTCTTGGGTTGCTTAAAAGGTAATGGTTAACAAAACTCGGGTATTTTCGTGCAACTATATTTCATTTTGCTTGCCTATCAAAAAAATATATCATTTTGCTAGCTCAATTTACATAGCCCATACATATTGGATGCTATACATATGATAAAAGAAATATTGCAATGATAACTTCAAAATCCCAATCATAAATACCATCAAATATTTGGTATCTTAGGCAAACTCTTTATTTTTCACTAACCAAAAGTAAAAAACTAATTATTTTCAGAGTATATATTTACCCTCTCATAGCAAGTGTTACTCCTAATTGAATCTTGACCTTGGGCCATGTCCAACACCTGAGAATCTAAATGGGCCTATAATTAAAAATTATAAATTTCAAAGGAGAGAATGAACGAGTGATACATATTTTGTACACTCGCATATAGCAAAATATTAATTCTCCAACTATATGTCGTGCATAGCAACAATATGCTACATTTATTGAACTAAATGATGAAAGTTTGTTATGAAAAATGCTGAGTAAGAAGAATCATCTGCAGGCATAGTGCATAACTGAGGGCTAATAGAAAAGTTGAAAAGCAAAAAGAATAATAAGGTTACAACAATGTAATAACAAGACTTCTGTCAGTGAATTTGGCTCCGCCAACTTTTCCTTGGATTTCTTTAGGCAAAGGAATGACACGTCTTTGATCTCCTGCTTCTACTAAAAGCTCAGATCCTCCCCTATACTGCAATTATGTGAAGAAAAAAGAAGAAAAAAAAAGCTATCAGCACCTTTTTGATGTGAAGTTATGCACATCAAACCAACAATTTATACAACTATGAACCTAACATAATGGACAAATTTGCTTCCTTTTTTTGGTAGTACCAAGGGACCCTATGAGTAAGGAACTAATCCCTTTCGGAGTGCGTGACTACCCCTCCCAACAAATGTTACGGTCAGGAATCAATTTTTTTACTTTTTGATCTTAGGGATCTAGAGGGCCTTAAACCACTAGACCAAATTTGTTTCCTTTAGAGGAGTGCAACATTTATGATAACAGAGAATAACAGACAACCAATTCAACTGTTAAATTCAAATTATCGGTTCAACCCAAAAAATCAAAATCAAAATTTAAAAAAAGGTATTTGATGTTTAAGGACATGTGTACGGTTCACGAAGTAATTCCATCATGTATTAAGTTTCAAGTTTTGTGGTTTATCTGCTAGGAAGTTGAGCAAAACTTTTATAGTTTTATGAATAATAAGATACCCTTCTCATCATCCACTAATACCAGGTCCCTTTTCTGAAGCAATGCAAAGAAGCTGTGTCTTAAAGATGACTTAAGAAACATTCACCTCTTTTCGGATAAATTCTTTCTAATAAAGGGAAGCACCATCAAGACCATGGTAAAAAAATGGATTTATAAAATAGTAGAGCAGAAAGATATTACATACTTGGTATAATTTAATCTCTGATTTGTCAAAACCTGGCATGAAGAGAGTAACTGATTTTCTTTTTCGATCAAATGTAACTGATGATGGCACACTACTGGATTGACTAGTTAGCAAAGTAAGAAGACTCCTAGCATCTTCATTGCCGGTGTCCAGTAGAACCCTGCTCCAGTCCACTGGGTTGTTCATTGACAAATTTGAAATAAAAGCAGAAGGCAAGGGAGAAAATTCTTTCTTAGCTCTTTCCGATGATTCTAGATTTTCTTGCAAAGGGGTGACTCCAAAAGCACCGGAAACTTGAGCACCAGCCTGGATTGTGCAACCCCAATATCGTAAAGCAGAATTGACAGTGGTTGGATTGTTTGGATCCATCACAAGGAAGCTGCTAAATCTCTGTGGGTTTGAGAATGCATGAGATGCTCTCTGGGTAACATAACACATAATGTCATAATTAATGTAGAAGCTTACAGGTTTGCAGTTACATGTGATTAAATCCAACACCATTTACTCTTACCTCCAGAAATTCTTCCGAAGTGTCCCATATTTCTGAACTTCCACTGAATAAAGATCTGCTGCTACTTATTCTCGTGGCTTCATCCACAAGTCTTAGGAGTGAAGGAGCAGCCAATCTCCCAAGTTCAGTTTTCTCCGCAAGGTTGCGTAGATATTTCAAATACAATCTACAAAATCACAATATCAAACCGAAGATAATGATTAAGATGTGCATTTGTGTGTAAGAGTGGCAATTCCAAACCTTGATTTACTACTTGCACCTACGAATCGCAGGGTATCATCACTGCTTATACCATCATATACTATTACGTCAAATTTATCCTGATGATTCTTTGAAGCTGCAATCCCCAAAAAACCAACAAGCCTTTCAAGTGCAAGTACCAAAACAATTGAGTCCATCCCAGGCAGGATGCCAAGCTCTTCTCCAACAATCTATTTTATTAGAAGACAGAGATAAGTAAGACAGAGTCTCACATAAAGGTTTGATCAAGAGAATATATGTTCATCATAAATAGGCAAAATATAATTGTAGAAATTATATTACATACCCACCCCTCCAAGTGTGCCTTGTGTCATATTAAGCTTTGCATCCGCTTGCTTCAGAAGTTTTAGTGGTTCAAGAAGTATCTGCATTTATAGAGCAATACTCAAAGTCCGTCGACATCAAAACCAAAAAAGTATCCAAGGTGACATATATAGATGTAGGGAAAGGAATAGGCGGCGCACTTTGGTTGTTTCCAACCTAACAGCTGAAAGATTGTTGCTGCACACAGCAGGGGTAGATCCAATCTTACGGTTGAGGAGATAGTCAGCAGTGGTGTCTTGGCCTTGTATCACTAAACATGTGTTCAATCCAGTCATTGCATAATGCTGAAATAACAGGACAAAGGGGAAAAAAGAGATTAACTTCTGTGGTTGAACTTCAACTATAGGCTTCTGCAAGAAATTGGAACTGTGACGAAAAAATTACATAGAAATTAGGTCCCCTATTTTCTATGTAGACAATGAACTCCATTTAATGACCTTATTCTAAGATCAAGACATAGCAAAGGAGTGACATTTTCAAAAGATAGAGCCAATTAGACAGGTTTGCCACTGCTATGTCCTAGTGTAGACTGACATTTACTCCAATATGGTAGTTAAAAATTAAAACTTAAGCTTCATTCAAAAAGTATAAATGGTACAGGAAGAACTCTTGTCCCCAAAGACCCCAATTAATAATAAAAAGGAATCAACATTGAGTATTCAAAAGTATTTCTCATGCTCTGACATGCTGTCAACAGATCCAAATTCTAACATCATGTATTATATAGGATATTATAGAGGCACCACCCAATCCCGAGATTAATTCACCTTCTTTTTATTTTTTTTCACCCTATTTCGGGATCAGAAACTTGAACAAGCAGAAATACATATGTACATTCATCTAGCAATGGAAAAATTGTAATCTTCAATCTCAAAGATGTCAACTGTATAGATATATTAAATACAATTTTGTGCTTGGTTGAGTAGGTCTTAAATAGGTGAAGGGTTAAGATTGGAGTAAGACAAATATGTTCTCATTTTCACTGCAAAGTGCGAACTGCTTGGTAGAGCAATGAAAGTATAAAAATGTGAGAAAATGATTTTGTCCCCTCTTGCTTGGTAACTATTAAGCACCACTCTATCCTAGCATAATATATACAACTAAATAAATAAATTGATAAAAAAAAGGCGATCCAGTACACGAGATTTCGAGTATGGATGCAGTCTTGCCCTTGGGCAAAGGGTCTGTTTCTAGTACCAGTAGCAAATCGATGAATTAGATGAATTTGAATCATAATAGATAGGTGAAAAGCAATTCATGGATCCATGTAAATTCATTGAATCATATTTTGAATTATCCAATTCATCCATATCCAAACTTAATAGATGAAGTTCAATACATTCATGAATTCATTTAATGGATTGGATGAATATCCAATTCATGAATTCATTTAATGGATTGGATAAATATCTAATTCATTTAATGAATTGGATAAATATCCAATTCATTTGTTTTTTTAAATTCAAATTAAAAGTAATTTCAAAGAACATCATCCTTTTGAAAACCACAATTTCAATAAAGCATTTTTAAACTCACTTTTTTTAAATCATTTCTAAAAAAATCACTTCTACAAGGATGTTTCATTTAAGTTTGTATGAGTAATATTGACTATGTATTTAGTAACAAACTTTTAACATTAATCTAACCATTGAGCAAGTACTACTCATGTATATATGATATACATGAGTATGATGATTTAATTTAATAAAAAATGAAAGTGAGAATGAGAATTACAAGTAAGAAAGAGATAATGAAAAATTGAAAGAAAAAAAAAACAAAGTGCTTGTTTATTTGTTGTCCACATGAGTATACTTAATATATAATTGATGAATATGAATTTATATATTATTAAAATTTTCTATTGAATTATATCCATTTAAATTTATTAACTTTATTAATTTGGATGTATTTAATTTTAGTGGATAATTTTGGCACTCTGGTCATCCTCTAAACCAAATCATAAAAAAGAAATACCTGAGCCGCAAAGATAGCGGCAGTAGTTTTGCCAGAGCCACCCTTGCCAAGGAAAGTGAGCAATTTAGTTTGTGCCGTTGATTCTGTGGCCGGAGCCTCCGAAGAAGAAGCCGCCACCGCAAGAGTCGGTTGTGGTGGACGGCGAGTGGAACGTGAAATGGGGAATCCAACAAGAAGCGGAAACGAGAGAGTTGAAATCATAGCCATTGCTGATTGTTTTGCTCAATTGGGGAGACAGAAATGGATAACAGATATTCTTCAATTTGAACACCACAATGCTTGCATTCCATGGTAGCAATTAAAAACTTATTAAACCCCGTTCCTGGTTCTTACATGATAGTAGATGCATTCGGTCCCTTATTATCGAATTTACCATATGGGGAGAAAAATGTCACGTAATTAAAAAAAAATATAAAGTAATATTTTTATATTATTTGGAGAAAATTATTTAACAGAAAGACATAATATAAAATCTTTATTCATTTTCGGTTTAGTCTGATTTAGGAAGGAGTTAGATACCACATATTCTGTCCTATAATATAATATAATATTGTGTCATTTCATATGTTATGAGTTTTGATTGGTAAAAAATATTTAAGAATAATTTTTTAATCAATCAAACGTCATAAAATATGAAGTGATACTCGAATTTAATATACATTTATTCTTATTGGGCTCAAGAAAGCACGTTTATGATGTACTTAGCTGTGTGTTTAATTGTATATCAAAGCAATAATATTATTTTGGTATGTGAAAATATTTTATTTGATCACAACAACTTATCTAATATAATTTCATCTTTTAATAATGTTTTCTTAATTATGAGAAAAAGATGTATATATTATTATTGTATGAGTTTTATACACTATCATTGTATTAATGTATCACTTATCATTCATGTTTAATCATTATTGATTATTCAAAAAAATAATTCAAATAAATAGTGAATGATGTAGTGACTATGTATAAATCTTTACACGATAATGTATACATATCACTCTCATAATTTATTGCCATAATACATATATCATTCCATGTGTCTTTAATTTTCTAATTTTTTTTCACAATATACATACATATCTATACTATTCACAAAAAACTTGCTAGTATATAATTTCACATTTCAAATTATGTATATACAAATAAGTAATATTGAGAAAATTTTGTCTAAAAAGAGACTAAATTCATTATATTTAATCGAATTTATAACCGAATTCAAATTCAAAAGTTAATTTGATTGACATTTAGGATTGAATAAGACTTCAAATCTAAGTTCAAAAGGCAACCTAATTAATATTTGGATTCCCTTATTTCATTGTCAGAGACTAGGAAATCTATCCATATTATAAGTTTAGAAAGTATATTTATTATGTTCGGAAGAATATGGAAGATAATAAATAAATAAAAGAGTAAATTAAGATTTCAATTGTTTAAGAAATTTGTTAGAAGATATTGAAGTTTATAGATGTAAGAGTGGTTGAATCATGTGTTACCTATTTTATTGAAAACATTATTTTCAAAAATATTTTAGTTAAGCAACTAGTATAAAGATGAATGGACCAGCCAGATTGAACAAGTTTATTTATTCTACAAATTATACAAAACAATATATTAAAATAATTTATAAAAGCTAATTTATCCAAGTTGGAATTCCAAGATTAGATATAAACGAAAGCAATAAAGAATATAATAGAGGAAGTAACACAATTGTTTTCACTCAACTCGAGTTACATCTGGTACCTCCAGAGTAAAAGGATTCCCCTTTTAGCAACAATTGAAAGAAATACAATACTACTTTATAAGAGATTAAGTATTAAACACCTTTTCAAGAAAATCAATCTAATGTAATAGATCATGGGTTTCGACCTAATTCTACTCATCAAGTAAGAATATAACACTTCTTAGATCAATAATAGAGCTTGTTAAAGGCTATTCTTACATAAACAAATTAAAATTTGTTATTTTTTTTCTATGAGCATTCTAGTGTATATTGTCTTTTATACCAACTCTCTACTCTTTCTAATAATATATACAAGTATTCTGTACAAAGATAATTTGTGACAATAACCTTTCTTATAAGGATTTATTCAATATTAATCGCCAATTATTCAGCGATAGACTTTGATATTTATGTAGAAGTTCTACTTCGATCTTCTCGGGCTTCAACAATCTTTTTCAAAACATTATTTAAATCTATAATATTGTATCCATTTTGATAAGTTTTCTGTCCGTTTAGAGATAAATGAGACGCCTTTAATATGATGATAAGCTTTTCAGTATATATCTTGATATGTTATCCCTAATTTACGACTTGATATGCATTAGTGTGTGTCTTCAAAAGGAATTTTGAGTCTTTAATGTTTTGTATTTGAATATTATATGTCTCATTTCATGGTAAATAAGGGAAGTACTTTCTATAAACAACCATTAGCAATATAAAGTCTTTCTTACTAGAAACCATGCATTAAATGTACAAGAAGATATTGAATATTATAAGATATGATTCTATATATATGATTGATGGCTGGATTTGATTCTATATATACAATTTCTTTTTTCTTTCCTATAAACATAAAAGTTTTAAGTTGGAAAAAATTAGAAACCAAGAATATTATTATTTTAGGAAGAAGAACACAAAATATTATTTTATTAAAATTTTGTAAAATATTTCTATTTTGGTTCAAGTAAGAAAGAATCTAATTAGATATTTCTTAGGTATTCAAATGTGAAGTCCCACATTAGATATAATAAGAATGACAATGCGTATCCAGATCCATGAGTACCCGCAATAATACCCGCAACAGATTGGGTCTAAGTCCGTATTTTTGGAACCATGTGTAATTGAGACCCGATATTTTGAGACTCGTTCTTGGATGGATTTGGGTCTTAGCAATAAGGTAAGGTACCCATATCCACAACTACCCGGACCCGCTATTCCTTCCTAAAATAAATAAATAAATAAATATATATGTATATACACATATAGCAACATCATTGTAATGTCATCCTTGTAATATTATATTATTAATCGATAATTGTAATATCATATTCATTCATAAATGTGATTATTACATTGTTAAACAGTGATGTTATATTGTTGAGCAATGATGTGATGTTTTGTTGTTAATTCATATGTATAATCTAATATTATGTTGATTAAACAATTCGTATTAAATCAATTCTACATCATAATATTGAAGTAGTGACTTGGTTTTTTTATGTTTATTTAAGTAAATGAGTTGTGTTTAATAATCAATTTAAATTGTATTTACAATTTTAAATTATGTTTAGTATATTTTTTCTTTTGTTGATTACCTAAATAACATATAAGATCGTAAGAAACAAATACACAATTGCATAAATTACTTGTAATTATTTTTAATGTTTTTAAATTTGTGCGTATCCGCGAGTCTGGTGGGTTCCAAAGGACCCGCAAGTATCAATATGGATCTGGGGCGAGTTTGGATAAAAAATAAAGCAATGGGGCGAGTCCGGATAATACACTATCCAGACTCATTGTCATTCCTAGATATGAGGGAAGAAGCGAAAAGATTTATAAGTGGAAAAGACCCATGAAATTAATGCCTTAAGATTTTGGTTCAATGCGTGATATCTTACTTGTGACTTCTACTCTTCTCATACTCCTAGTAATAATGGAACTCCCCATTGGTTGGAGACTTTTCGGTCGTAGTTTGGTCTAACAAGTGGTATGAGAGCCGATAGTTCGGCTGAGACATAGTGGACTTAAGGGGGAGAAGACGGCAAGTGTGTGGTATCCACACTTCAGGGGGAGATCGTTGAGTTTATACAAGTGCGAAGTCTCACATTGGATATGAGGAAATGAGTGAAAGAATTTATAAGTAGAAAAGGCCTACAAAACCATGTCTTAATGTTTTGATTCAAGACGTGTTGTCTCACTTGTGGCTCTCAAGTCTCCATTCTTCCCATGTCCCAATAACAATGGAACTTCCTATGGTTGGAGGCTCTCTGGTCGCAGTATGGTCAAAGAAAAAAACAAATTAAATAATCTCTCCTCCAATATGTTCTCATCTCCCTTTCAAACTCCCATATCTATTAATAAAAATAAGAGTAAAAACTTATTTTGGTCCATCAAATTTTGTGTATACCAGTTTGGTTCTTGAAAATTTGAAAAACATAAAATAATTTTAAAATATCAAATGTGAGTCAAATTAGTTATTTTCACATTTTTATGACTCCTTACATGAATTATTTTTACTCACATTCATGATCTTTGATTATTAGGTTGATCTATTTTTAAATCAAATTGGTATTTACAAAAATTTTTGTACTAATCAAAGTAAATATTTATTCAGGAATGAAGGATGTTCTATTAATAGAATGAGACTCTATTTGTTTTATCTCATAAGACTAATTTTCCAATATTAGAATAAAAATCTACTAATACATTTCAATAAACACAAGTATATATTATAATATTTATAATTAACATATAGAACTGCTCTAAGTTTTTTATATTAGTATTCCTTTGAGCTAACCAAAGTGCAAAGTCATATTTAGTTGGTTACTAAAATGCAGAAGTTTCTCAACTTGGTATACTTACTACATATAGGACATGCAATATTCGAAGCTTTCTCATTACATGAGAAATGAGGTTTTCATCTAGGGAAATCCTTTATTTATCAATCTTTGTTTCTATTTATATACAAGAGTTATGATCCTCTTCAGTGATGGAGAGAAAAATAAATAAAAAAACATAAGAATCTTATCATTTTATCATTTAAAATATAATAATATGACACTTATTCTTATTAAATATAAAAACAGTAACTTACATTTCCAGTAATAGAGAGGATCCTGATTCTAAACATTACTTGTTCGTCATAAATGAATAAGCGATTTTGAATTGTAAACATGTTGTTTGCGTAGCTCACAACAATTCTGAATGGCATGAGATAATCTTTACTAGCTGAGTCACGACTAGATCGCTCTCTTTAAGACATGGTACTGCCAAAATTGTGCAAGCAGACTATCAACCACGCCGTCCTCAGGATAAAACAGCACAGTTCTCTATTATACAATTTCTTACTACATTGTAAGAATCGCTCTCGAATACACCATCAATATGTTTGCCAGTACCAATTCTCGAATTCCCACAATATGGCCACATGTGCCAATTCTTTTCCCACAATATTGACTACCAGTGTAAGTTCTTCAAATTCCCACTTTGGCTGCATGTGTCAATTCTCAAGTGCCACAGAAAGAAAGGGGAGAGAAGGTAGCCGAAAATGCGACAGAGAAATTTTATGGGGGAGAAAGAAAAGTTGAGAGGTAAATGCCTTCAACTTGGTGCAAGTTATAATGAAAAGGTGAGGCCTCTATTTATAGCCCGAGGCCTGCAACAGCTCCATCATCTGACGACCCAAAAAAGGTGGCCACAACCCAAATGGCCACATGTTCCGACGACTGGAAATCTTTTTCACACGGATCGCTATCTTTGGCCGAGATCTTCTCTCCCCACTCTCCAACCGTGTGGACTAAGTCTCACACGTGTGGCATACGTATGTTAACTTGGTCAACACATAGTCCAAACCCAAATAGCCCAGCAAAATAAATAAATAAATAAATGTTTATTTAAAAAGAATGTTGGGCCCAAGCCCAAACTCGACCAGAACACGAGCTGAGTCGAGTCGGCCGGATGGCAGAGGAGGAGGTGGTGGTGGCGGTGCGTGCACATGTTTGTGTGAGTCCTCACCACTCACAAAACCCATTGTATTCCTTGGGGCACACCTCAATGTTGCAACTTAAAGCTTATAAAGTCTTTCAACTTTCCTCCTCCAAACAATGTGAGACTAGTGAGTTTTTTCATTTCACAAACTCAAAAGTCACCATAAATGACCAGATTAATGTGCATTAAAAACCACTTCAAAACATTATTTTTTTCATCAAATTCCAACGATCCCCCGCATGAAATTAAAAAACGATTTACGGGAATTTCTATTGTCTCGACAACATTGTGCATAAACAAGAGTGTCATACGACTTGAACCTTTGCATAGTGAATAAGATCCAGATTTTACTAGTGTGACTAATAACCTTGAACTCTATCTCCAACATCAAACCACACACAACCTTTTCAAAGGTGTATTATGTAATGCCCGTATGTTAAAGGTCATACACATCTATCCTAGTATAGTGAACGCTCTAGAAATTTATGACACAAAATTTCATAGGAAGCGGCCCTCACTTCCACATTCACATAGGTGAATCTATCAAGAGTACTCCTATAGCCTAGGTACTCCACTCCAAATAGAGTACAGATCTCATCAAGAGTTTAACTCGTCCTTACATATGTTGTAGGAATCATGCTATTCATAATTTTATAGCATGTTCATTCTCATATCACTTTATGACTTGTTATTACCCATTGAACCTATTTCTTGGTATATTCAGTCAGTTAGGTTGGGTTACCATCATGAGTGATACTCGTTCTAAGGACAATAGTCTCATACTCTTAGAAGTATTATGAACTTTCTCTCTAGCTAGTCCTTTCGTCAAAGGATCCGCTAAGTTATTCTCATTTGGTACATGATCCACCCTAACAGCTCCTATAGAGAGTAACTCTCTAATGGTGTTGTGCTTACAATGAATTTGTCGTTTCTTACCGTTATAAAAGCATTTCACAAAATTTTAAAATAGCCGTGGTACTATCGCAATGGATCAACACAGCTGGGGTTTTTCCCAAAGGGGAATCTCTGCAAGCAAGCTTATCAGCCAACTTGCTTTTTCAGTAGTTGGTGCTAGTGCTATCATCTCAGCTTCCATAGTGGATTGAGCCAAAATAGTTTGTTTCTTTGACATCCAAGAAACAATCCCATCAACTATGCTAAATATATAGCCACTAGTAGCTTTGGAATTATTTGAAAGAGTGTTTCAATCAGCATCGTTGAACCCTTCTAGGACTACTGGAAACCTTCAACAATATAATCCAAGGTTTATTGTTTTCTTAGGCTATCTCATTACCCTTTCTATAGCATGCCAATGCTCCATAATAGGCAATTAGTGACATACTGAAGGTTGCCAATGATTCTCGCATACTCAGTTTGTCTTACACCTTCATTAGTGTTCCTAAAAAGTTTTAAACTTGGATCATATGGTGTGCTAGCTGGTTTACATTCAAAGTATTTATATTTCTTTTCCACATAGTGAGACTAATCCAAAGAAATTCCTTCTTTTGACTTAGTAATTTTTATACTAAGGATTATACTTGTAACACCCTGAAAAATACTTCCAAAAAACATTGCGGAAAATGGGTAGATTTTTTTTTTGAATTGGTGATAAAGTTGCCTCCTTTTCAAATCTCCCTTTTCCGGGACATCACTTTAAGTAACTCCAATGTGGAAAATCAACTTATCGTTATCGAATGATAACTTAACCTGATTCACAATTTCCTGAATAACATAATGCATATAATCGGTTAAGTCATAATTAGTTCATACAAACTAGGTCAATCAAAGGCGGAAACTACATCGTCATAAACATATACAAAATCAAAAAGAAACACTGCCCCCCATCAAAACAAAAGGGACATTGACTGGCCGCAAGCCGACTCAGAAGATTCCAGGAATGCTGGAATCCTCATTCGGGTCCTCCTCCTTTTCCGAGTCAGACACGAGGTTGATCACCTCCACCGAGCTCTCTACATTACGAGCTCAACGACCTCGTCCTCCTCTTCCTCTTCCTCCACTTCATTATGCCATAATCCAGCGGCATAATTCGGAGGGGATGACATTCTCAAAACCGGAGCCTTCTTGCAGGGACCTCCTCCGAGAACCTGGCTCCTCTTGGCTCTACTGGATGACGGAGCACCCAAACAATCTGACCACGTCCTATGACCGTGGGAGGAAGTAGCGCCATCACTCCTGACTGGCGGGTACTGAAATCCATTCTCTGGAGACCTCAGCCTCCTTGGCGGCAAGGTGAAGGAAGTATCAATGTAGGTGTCGGGTTGAGGGATCATCATCGATGACCCGTTGCACACCATGTGCAACGACAGACCGCAGGGGCCTGTGTATGTGTATCTGTGCCCGTCACTATCCCATTGTCCCATCGGGGACATCGTGAAGTGATAACCTCTGATGTGAGTACTGTTGTTGGCCATCTGCATAGCAAATATATACAAAACAAGAACAATACAACAGAGAGAGTAAGACATCTAATGAACATAAATTCATTGACGGCGTTGACTTACTAAGAATATCACACTCAGACATAAAATATATTTTAACATATAATTCAGCATTTATCATTGACATCATGAAGTAATACATAACTTACCATTTATCCCAACTTTATCAATATATCAAGAAA
>NC_032010.1:18072494-18077571 GCF_001865875.1 Lupinus angustifolius
AAAATAGATCGATCGGTTCCCTCAGGAACAGTCCTACCCGGACCTAGGTCGTACAAACGCTTTCTGGGCATCCCTCTCATCGATCTCGAATGCAATCCAAGGGTTGTTAGAGATTTCCTAGTTTGGCCTGTGAGAACTGTCCGATCCAACATGGTACCTCCCCAGGAATACAAGGGACTCGTCTCACATAGACTCTCCCTCAAGACATTGTTGGCGAATCACCATCCAATCAGTGCCGTCCCTGCTTACATCATGGTGCTCTAAGTCGTCCCGTCATTACACTACTTCATGGTCACAATGCAATGCATTCCTAGTCAGAGTCAAATGCAATGTAGTAATCAAACACATGATGGACCCATCCTTAAGCCATCTCCCGACAAGGAATGCTTCTCGTGGGACCCGATAGTACGTCAACCGTACATGCTCAAGGTAACATCTCAATCGAATAATCCTGGACGGTCACATGACCAAGCCTCTTACGGTCGGTCGATCGTTGTTCCGTGATATCATGTATCCTTACAAGGGTACCCCCCTAGTTCATGACCTCAAGTCGGATACTTGCCCAACAAGGCATAAACACAAACAATGCTTTCATACTTTTGTGGAATCATACTTCTCATCTAAGCCATGATCTCATTCCACAACCTTTATATCACAACACACCCTACCCGGGTTCATCACATTATTCACCACATTATTTCATTTCAATCTTTCCACACTATCCCTCGCCAAAGCAGGGACTAGTCGCTCAAACGAAAATTCATCTTTAAACCTCAAATAAACTGAAGTTTTCCTCGCCTAGGTGAAGGTACTATCGCTCAAGCGAGACTCAATTTACCCATAAATGAAACAGGTTAATTTGTTAAAACCCAAATTAATTCATTAACATTGTTTTATGATTAACTAATATCTCTTCCTAGCTTTTTTGACCTGGGTTATCTTTTTGATAATGTCAAAAGGGGGAGAAAGGTTGTTTTGTTGCTTCTCAATTGTGCAGGTTGATCGTTATAACAGCTTCCGATAAATGTGCGCATTCCATCAACCTTGCCAACACAATCTTCAAGCTTATTCATCAAGCAATTGTTACTTTAAAATTGATGAACTTGATGTAGAGTTTGTCATCATCAAAAAGGGGGAGATTGAAAGTGTGCATGTCAAGAGGAACACTTTGGAAAGCTCTCCTTGAACGTCATGGTTTTGATGAGGACAACGTGTGCCTAAAAGTGCTTGAAGATAACCAACAATCCAACGTGCTTGAGTCTTTTATTTGGTACTAGGCTTAGACTAGTTTCTAGTTTAAGTTGAGTCGAAGGCTTAGGGCACCTAAAACATGTCTCATATGCATTTATCTTTAAATCATTTCATCCATGAGATATGTTCATTTGATAATATGTTCATGCATTACATAAATACATGTATATATGCATTCTAGGCATAAAACTAAGTGTCAAACATGTATTATCTAAGTGCATAACATATTTGATGTTTTCTATTTGAAAATACATATTTTATTTAGTGTTAATCGATTAACCATACCTTTAATCGATTAACCCAACTGCTGTGTAAAGTGGTTGCCACTGGAACACGTTTTTGTAATGCAGTTAATCGATTAAAGGTTTACGTTAATCGATTAACCTAACTGATTTTTAAGTTGTTAAAACTGAAAAACTGAAAAACAGAATCAGTTATGATTTTTAGTCCCGTTAATCGATTAAGAAGGTATTTAATCGATTATCTGGGGTTCTGGACTGATTCTTTATAAACTGCGTTTTCAGAATTAATCTCATAAGTTGCATGTTGCATTTATTAGAGAGTTAGAGCATTCTACGTGTTAATTGCTGCATCTATTTGTTAATTGCATTAGTGAGTTTAGAAATGAGAGATTCCTTGCTTTAGGATTGAGTGCATTTCATGTTATAATCTCTCATGTTTTCCCTCACATGTTCATGCATATTTTTGATGCGTTTTTCATGAATTTTATAATTCTGTAACTTCTGTTTTCATAACTAATACTTGTCATTTCACATGTGTTTGTGTTAAATGTGCATTAGAGTAAAGCCTTCATGTTGTATTTGAGCTTAGGTATAGCTTAATATTACTCTTGTAATTCTTGTGTAATTGTTGTGAAAGGGAATCTCTTGGTGTCGTATCACCAGTAGAGATTGTGTGTTTCTTCATAGCTTAGAGTGTAAGAAAAGGAAAGAACGAGAGATTCTTTGGCTGGGGCTACGCCGAAAGAAACGTTTTCTTTATCGGTAGGAAGGGAGTCAAACCATTGGATAGTTTCTTTGATTTCTTGTCATTTGCTAAGTGTTGTAATTGGATAATGTGTTTGTAAATTACATTGATTCGATTATAGTGAAGGAAATCTCCCAAGTCAGCCGGGAGGCCTGGATGTAGTTTGCAGTGGACTGCAAACGAACCAAGATAAAAATTCGCGTTGTAGGATTTGTTTTCTCTCTCTCTCTCTCTCTCTTTATTGTGCAGGATTTGTTTCTCTCTCTCTCTTTACTGTTTTTCAATCGATTTAATTTGTATATTTGATTCAACTAATACATTCTGTTCTTTTGTTGTATTGCAAGCTATTCTGATATACAAATTTGTAAGCTCTGTATTCGTTCTGTTATCGGTTATTTGTTTCGCATTTAATCGTTTCTGTAATTGCTTACTGGTTCTGTTTAATCGATTAATATTCCTGTGTTAATCGATTATACTGTTTCTATTAATCGATTAAAATAGTTTCTGTTTAAAACTGTTTTTTTGTGTTAATCGATTAAGACTGTGCTTATAATCGATTATCCTTTTCTCCTTAATCGATTAAATAGGGTTGATTCAGCATTAAGTGTTGATTTGTGAAAAGCGGTAATTCTAACTGCGACACCTATTCAACCCCCCCTTCTAGGTGTATTGTAACCACTGATACCTAACAAGTGGTATAAGAGCTAGTACGAAGTGCTAGCTCAACCGCGTATTGGTAATCCTAAAGGGAAAAAGGAATGGGTTCTTCAAACCCATTTGGTGGTGATGGGTCATCCATTAATCGACCAACTATATTTAGTGGTGAAGGGTATGCCTACTGGAAAGTGCGCATGCAAATTTTTATTGAGGCCATAGACTCGGATATTTGGGAATCCGTAGTCAACGGCCCT
The DNA here is from genome assembly GCF_001865875.1 of Lupinus angustifolius. NCBI lineage: Eukaryota > Viridiplantae > Streptophyta > Magnoliopsida > Fabales > Fabaceae > Lupinus > Lupinus angustifolius. Next base: position 18,075,644 of record NC_032010.1, read on the forward strand.
TACGTTCCACAACATCTTGTGGACGATCAACCTAAAGATAAACCGAAAAGTTTATGGACCGATGATGAGCGCAAAAAGGTCCAGCATAACCTGCGCGCCAAAAACATCATCACATCGGCCCTATCATATGATGAATTCTTTAGGGTCTCGCAGTGCCATAATGCGAAAGAAATGTGGGACACTTTACAAGTGACTCACGAAGGCACTAGCGAAGTCAAGCGCGCAAGATTGAACGCGCTGACCCACGAATATGAGTTGTTTCGCATGTTACCAAGCGAATCAATATGTGATATGCAAAAGCGATTCACTCATATTGTTAACCATTTAGTTGCTCTCGATAAATCATTTGCTAGAGGTGAACTAACTAATAAAGTTTTGCGTTGTCTTGACAGGAGATGGCAACCAAAGGTGACTGCAATTGTTGAGTCTAAAGATTTGGACTCTATGCCTTTAGCTACTTTATTTGGAAAGCTTCAAGAGCACGAAATGGAGCTGGGTCGCTTGACCATGAATGAAGAATCAGACCGGAAGAAGAAGAGCATCACATTGAAGGCCACGACCTCCAAAGAAAAAGAAGAGAAAATTGATGATGAATCTGATTCCGATCTAGATGATGAAACTATGGGTCTCCTAGTCCGAAAATTTAGCAAATTCATTAAAAGAAAAGGAGGACTCAAGAAGTTTCAAAAGAAGGAAGCGAAAGAGTCAACCAGTAAAGGCAAGAATAACAAGGATCGCTTCACTTGCCATGAGTGTGGAAAGGTAGGGCACATGAGGTTTCAGTGTCCAACCTACCTAAAGAAGGTTGATTCAGAGAAGAGCACTCCCAGGGACTTCAAATCCAAGAAAGCTTACATCGTTTGGGATGTACCTGAGGAGGAGTCGACATCGAGCACCTCAAGTGAGGAGGAGTCAGCAAAGCTGTGTCTGATGGCCAGATCTGACATCGATACAAATTCAGACTCATGCAAGGATAATAATGAGGTATATTCTGACACCTCATCCACTTCGGATGATTCACCTCCTTATGATGTATTGTATGATGCTTATGTCGAGTTGCATGACGAATTAAAGAAATTGGCTAGAATTAACATTGATAGGAAAAGGATAATCCTAATAAACGAACAAAAAATAAGCCAATTGCAAAAAGAATTAGATGAATTAAAACTGGAAAATGAAACTTTAGATCTCATCTATTCTTGTAGTTCATGTAACTGCTCTGCTAGTAACTTATGTCAAAAACCTGTCTGTGAGACTTGCGAGACTTTGCAAGAGGACAGTTTTAAACTAAATGAAAAACTCACACGTCTCACAAACAGTAAACAACAATTAGATACTCTGCTTAATCAAATAAGAAATGTTGGTGATCGTACTAATCTAGGTTATACTCACACTGCTAAAAGATAGAAAACCGGTAGCTCACGCTAAAAATAAATATCATAAGCATTCTCCTACTTGTTTTTATTGTAACACATATGGTCATACTTCTCATTCATGCTATATTAGAAAGTATGGTATACCTAGCGGAGTTTATGTATGGAAAAAGAAGGGAGATGATTCCCTAATCACTAACAGAAAAGGACCCAACATAAATTGGGTACCTGAGAAAAGTAAGTAATCTATTTTGCAGGTATGTCTCCGAACACATGGACAAAAATGGTACTTAGATAGTGGGTGTTCGAGGCATATGACAGGTGATAGATCAAATTTCCTGGATCTCTCACTTAAAGGAAAAGGATACGTCACTTATAGAGACAACAACAAGGGAAAGATACTCGACACTGGAACAGTTGGTAACTCATCCCACACTCTAATCGTTAATGTCCTTTATGTTGAAGGACTAGAACATAACCTGTTGAGTATAAGCCACCTCTACGATAAAGGTAATCGTGTATCTTTTGACTCTGATTGTTGTGTCATTCGTGATA
>NC_032010.1:18077671-18078200 GCF_001865875.1 Lupinus angustifolius
CTTGGAGTTAATCGATTACCTGGGCTTAATTTTTGGAAATTTAAATTTTTACTGATTTAATCGATTAAACTGCCCGTTAATCGATTACCTGGGCATCTTTTTTCTGAAAATTCAAATTTTGCACTGTTTTAATCGATTAAAACAGCCCGTTAATCGATTAAAACCAGTATGTTAAAGGCAGACAGTGTCTCGGTTCTATACTTTTTTCGACATTTTATCAACCTCTTTTGTGCTTTATGTCTCTGAATCAGTAACCCAACCAATCCAAGTTGAATAAGATAGATAAACCTCATCCTAACCCTCTCAAACCATCCGATACCGCACTTTATCATCCTTAATCCATCCAATTCCGAATCTTCCACCAATCATAACCCTAGGTTAAGTTTGCCTAAAACCTTCTCTGCTCATTCATCACCATTTCGGGTTCAACACATACAATGGAGCAAGGTCGTCCAAAACGGGTCAAGACTACAGCTACTCGTGTACGAAGAAGGGAAACCGGTTCACCTTCCACTCGGGACCGCGGTGA
>NC_032010.1:18078300-18078707 GCF_001865875.1 Lupinus angustifolius
CCGCTTGGCGAAATTTCAAGGTCGCAAACCGACGTACGTAAGGTATGTTGATTTAACCTGGTTAGCATAAGAGAATTTTAGTTTCCCGCATGAGATGGAGGCTCAGGGAGCCGTTCAGTTTTTGGAATTAAAGGGACAAGTCTACCCTGCTCTAGTTAGGGAGTTTTATGCTAATTTTAGATACAAGGATGGAAAATATTGGTCTATGATTTCTGGTAATCTGTTTGAACTGAGTGATGATCTGTTTCTGAATGTTGGCGGGTTATCATCGTCTGGTTATGGTATAAGGGATTGTTCATGGGTCAAGGACAATTTTGATCCTGTTGAGGTCTATAAGTCATTCCTTTGCGACCCTCATTTGTACATTCAGAGTCAACTGACCAAGGCTGGGTCGTTATCTGTTGAGA
>NC_032010.1:18078807-18079101 GCF_001865875.1 Lupinus angustifolius
TTGACCATCCTCCGCCTCAACCATAGTTTAGAGGACTTTAGACCTAGGCTATCTCATCCTTAGGTTTATTTCTTCTTATGGCACTTTCTGGATTTAGTTATTGTTGTTGCTTTCAGAACTTATTCATGTTTTGTTATTTGTCTTTGATTGACTTTATGGTTTGTACTATTTCCTGACTTCTTCGACTCTTTATGCTATGCTATTATTTTGTTTTGTTTTTGCTTTAATTATGTCGAATAGCTTATTTGCTTTCGTAAATGGTTCTTGATCATATGAGATTTGATGTTGATAATA
>NC_032010.1:18079201-18089842 GCF_001865875.1 Lupinus angustifolius
TTCTTGTTATATTTGAGCTTTGTAATAGCTTAATTTTACCCTTGTAGTTGTTTTGTAGTTGTTGTAAAAAGGGAATCTCGTGGTGTCTTATCACCTTAGAGATTGAGTGTTTCTTCATAGTTGCTTAGAGTGTTAGAAAAGGAAAGAACAGAGATTCTTTGGCTGGGGCTACGCCGAAAGAAACGTTTTCTTTGTCGGTAGGAAGGGAGTCAAACCATTAAGTAGGTTTCTTTATTTTCTTGTAATTTTCTAAGTGTTGTAATTGTTTGATGTGCATGTAAATACATTAAATCAATTATAGTGAAGGAAATCTCCCAAGTCAGCCGGGAGGCCTGGATGTAGTTTGTAGTGGACACCAAACGAACCAGGATAAAAATTCGCGTTGCAGGATTTGTTTTTTTTTCTCTCTCTCTCTTTACCGTTTTTAATCGATTATTTGGTATAGTGGAATTAATTGATACATTGTGTACTTATGCTATACTGGATAATACTCTGATATAAAATCTGTAAGCTCTGTTATTCGTTCCATTATCGGTTAACTGTTGTGCAATTAATCGTTTCTGTAATAGCTTACTGTTTCTATTTAATCTACATTTCCTCAACAATCATATATCTTCACAAACAACCAAGCATAAAAATATTGAGTTTCTTAAAACCCAAGTTAACTCCAAAACCTTTGGATTGGTTTAGGAGATCCGGGTGTCATATTCGGACATCACTATGTCACGATGTGTTCTCTCTCACCTTAATGAAGCGTGCTTTAACTCGTCAACTAATGGTGGTTTGGTTTCAAGGTTCGAACACCGAAATCTTCGTAACTACCAAAATAAAAATCCGTTAGTTTCCGATATTTCTCAAATCGTTACTAAAATACTTAAAATCATTTCTCTTTTTCCCCATCGTGTTCATACATCCCTTTCATCCATCCGGTCCAACATCACATGTTCTTAACTATCCTTTTTCATCGAAAGTTCGTTCACGATTTCCATCCTTTTTTAAAGGTACGGTTTTTAGTAAAACTACATCTTCCGATTTAAGACTTTCTTTGATAATCTTACCACTTTAAAGGAAGCTATTCAAAGTATCATTTAAGAGTTTTATGAGGCATTCATGTACTCATAAACCTTAACATCGGTTTAAGGCTAAAACAAATAGAAATACATACATTCTTATTTTTCCAAAACACTTCCTAAAGGTTCCTTTGATTTCACCATCATCCCCTTTGGCTAAAACAACCAAATACATGTAATAAAACATTATAACAACTCAATGAACACATGTTGTTCATGGTTTCAACAAAAATATTTTCATGAGTTCAAGAACATCACCATTTTCGGTTTTGAAGAGAAAATGAGTTAGAAAGCGTTTTAGAAAATTTCAACGGTTGAATATGTTTTTGAAATACTCATGAACAACATACTTAAATCTCATCAACCTCCATTGGTTGAATGTTGAGAGATCAAGGATTGAAGATGGAAGAAATAATGAGAAATGAGAGAAAAAGATGAAGAGAGGATTTACCTCCTCTTGGCAAAATTTGAAAATGAGAGAGTGTGAGAGTAAAGTGTGATGTGTGAGTAAAGTGTGATGTGTGAGGGTTTAAGGAGAGAGGGAAATCAGATTTCCATCTAGGCAATCATAAAAAAATCTCCTAGGGTGGCTAATGATGAGCTCATGAGATATTTGAGAAAGTGATGTGAGATTTGCTTTATGAAAGTCAAATTTCACATCCCAATGCGAAATGACCATTTCGCGGACATGTACGATAAACATGCTCGAGTCTTATCGGCCAATACTCGATCGGGTATTATAAATCGCCCGATTCTACTATCTAATTAGAATTTCGGATTTCGGCATTCCGAATGAAAAATATTTAGAAAATAGGTATGGGTGTACTCGGAGTCTATATTGACTCGAAATGAAATTACGAAGCCAAAGGCGCAATCGGAATTCAATTCTGAGTTACGGAACTCAAAAACCACTTTTTGAGCCGTACTGGGTGAGATTCGGCCCCGACTGTGGTCCGAAACCGACTGTCTCCGAAAATCATGAAAATTTACCACCAAATTAGAAATAGAATTACAAGACTAACACTTAACTAGAGTTTCGTCTAATTCTTTACCGAAAATTCCCAAAAATTCATTTTCGAAAATATAATTAATAACAATATTAATAAAATCTTATAATTCAAAATCGTAAAATTCGCGGTGTTACAATACTTGCGTCTCCAAGGTCATTAATTCCAAAGTTATTACACAACAATGATTTTACATTATTTACAACATGAATGTTGGAACCAAATATGAGTACGTCGTCTACATAGAGAAATATGATAGTGCAAATGTCATTTTCTGATTAGTAATAAATGTATTTGTCACTTTCATTTCATCACTATTTCGTTGCTTACTTAAGACCATACATCAACTTATCTAGCTTGTAAACGTTATTTTCTTGCTCATGTATTACAAAACCTTCAGGTTGTTCCATATATATTTCTTCTTCCAAATCACCATTAAAAAAGCAGTCTTAACATTCATTTGATGTACTAATAAATTATGTATTGCAACAAGCGATATTTGTACTCTAATAAATATTATTCTAGTAACAGGTGAAAAAATGTCGAAGAAAACTACATTCTCTATTTTCCTAAAACCTTCAGCTACATGCCACGCCTTGTATTTATCCAATGTGCCATCAGGTTTCAGTTTCTTTTTCAATACCCACTTACAACCAATAGGTTTGCAACCAATAGGTAAGTTAGCTAAATGCCACGTCTTATTAGACTCTAGAGAATTCATCTCATCATTTATGGTCTCTTTCCCTAAATCAACTTCCAAAGAAGTCAAAGCTTCTTGGAGTGTTGATGGATCCTGTAATGCCCCGAAAATCGTTTCATAATTACTATATTTAATCTCTTGGAAAAATGAGTAGTTTTTTTTAGAGAATTCATCTCATCATTTATGGTCTCTTTCCACAAATCAGCTTCCAAAGAAGTCAAAGCTTCTTGGAGTGTTGATGGATCATGTAATGCCCTAAAAATCATTTCATAATTATTATATTTAATCTCTTGGAAAAATGAGTAATTTTTTTCTCTTTTATATAACATATAACTTACAAAACATTTTTCCATTTTATCTATTCTCTTTCAAGCTGTCACATTTTCAAACCTTTGCGGAAATAATTTCTTAATACTTAAAATGTAATTGAACGAAACACAATTCTTTTATGAATACTTCTCATTAATCAATTCTTAAAATTTGTAATACGTACATCATGGTTTAAAAATATAAGGTGAAGTCTATTCTTCGCCCCTAACAAAGACTAAAAATACAAATAAAAATAAAATAATGTCGGAGGCGTTGACATTACAAAAGTACCCTACACAGGTTCCCTATCAAAAGAAAGAAATGAGCTCATAGACCAGTGATGCGCTAGAAACCTCACGCGAGTCTTCCTCGATTTCCGAATCTGAAGAGATCTCTATAACCTCCACCAAATCCTCTATGCAAATTAACTCTACACAGTCATCGTCCTCGTCCTCCACCACTTCATCTGCTGCCCAATCCATCGAAGGGTCCAGGGTGTACCCCCTAGGCCCTAATGAAGTAGCCATGTCTGCTCCTTCCGTCCCTCTTGGCGTTGAGTCAGTAGATGAGAATCCCGATTGGGGCCACATCCTGACAACCTTCGATCTGCCTCGTGCCTTAGCTAGTGCGGATGGACCGGCAGGTACGGACCTTCACTCTAGTAGGATGAACAATGCTTCCCGAACTTCCTGATATGTTGGGAGATGCAACACAGAGCCATCACATATGAGATCCAATTCCAGGTTGTAGGGACCAATGTAGGTGTATCTGTTTCCTTCAACTCTCTATGCTCCCTCCTAGGACATGGTAAAGCGGTAGCCCCTAATCATTGCCGATCTGTCCATCTAAACATGGATGTATACGAGTACACCAGAAAGAAAAAGAGGGAGTAAAACATCTAATGAAAAAGTTATCATTGACGTCGTGGAATTACACAGAATATCACCCCAGCACAAAGAACAAGTACAAATGTATCATTTGATCATACACGCATGTATTAATGATGAATGAAGTATAAAACTTATAATTTTAGAATCAATATCGATAAATACCATATATGCATGCTATGCATATGTCCACCATCCTTACACCATTATCCTCCCAATAACTATTCAGAAATAACCGAGAGTACTATAGGTCCCATAACAAGCTGACATGAATGCAACAAAAATTATTCCTCGCAAGGATATATGATCGGTCGGTTCTAAAGAACTGTCCATTTCAAGATGGTGTCATATCAAACACTTTCTGGGCATCCTCTCATTGATCCTGATTGCAAAGAGGGGTTGTCAGAGATCTTCTAGTTTGTGCTGTGAACACTGTCCGATCCAACAGAATACCTCATCCAGGAATACCTAGACTCTCCCTCAAGATTTTGTTGATGAATCACCGCCATCGGCGTCCCTCTCAACATCTCGGAGGTCGTTCTTCTCCCGTAAATTTCCTCTCCAATACTTCATTAGTCACAATGAATATGTACAATAACCGAAGTTAGCAAATTAAATCTTTTAATCCATCTTTTATAACGATTTGCCCATCCTAAGACATCTCTCACCGGGAATGCCTCTAGTGAGACCTGATCTTAACATTTAAACCACGGAGAATAAACCTTAGCACCACTAAGAACCATCGCTAAATCACCCTGTATGACTCTCAAGCCAAGCCTCTTACAGTCAGACGATCTCGCTGTGTGGGCATGATATAACACTTGCGGGCCTCGTCCTTAACCATGCAATTCTTTACATACATCACTTTAGATATGGCAACTCTTCTTTGTATCATTTCCAAGAATTTTATATAGTTATTCATCTTTACAACATTTACTTATTGAAAGAACATTATCTCCAGTAAAGGTGTTTTAGGTTTTATTGAATATGATTGGAAATGAATGAATTCTTGATGGCAAAAATTTCATTAGACTCTCGCACATGTGAGAGTTATTGTTCAGACGACTTAAGAAGTCTTGTCTGTATGGAGCATTCTTGCTCAAGTGAGAGTTGTCTTGTTGAAGCGAGAGAATCACCATTTTTATAAGGCACTTGTGGCTCAAGCGAGAGCTGTCTCGCTTAAGCAAGAAAATAAGCAGTTTTCTTTGTGCATATTTCAGCTGAGGCGAGAGTTGTAAAGACATACTTAAATACCAAGTTTTTCCTTAGACATAACTTTTCTAGACATGTATTTCCACTTCATTACATTTTTCCGGTAATGGTAACTATTCATAAAACTTATCTTTTGCAAGTAAAACATTTTTATTAAGATTAATCTTTTTAAGTAAGATTATTAAGCTAGACTTACCATTTTAAAGTAATCCAACTTAAACAAAATCAATACTTTTAAATTAAGACTTTTTAAGTCAATCTTACCACTTTAAAGTATGCTAACTTAACCAAGATCAACATTGTTAAATCATTTTTCTATCTAAGACTTCATAACACTTTAGGTTTATAAAGTCAAGACTTTTTAGGTCAATATCCTCATTTAAAGTATGCTACTAAAGAAAACACAACTAATTTCATGATCATCTCAACGCCTCCAAATTTTAGGATAACCTCAAGGGTTAATAGATGTTGATTTCATAGTCATGAACTATAAATCATAAGTTAACACTTTTACTACTTTACTATCCAAAACTTCATAATACTTTAAGTTTATAAAGTCAAGACTTTAATAAACTTTAGTAAATCATTTTTTATCCCAAATCATTACTTTAACTTGGAAATCAAAGAATAAGATACGCTAAACAACCTTTTACACATAATACCTTTTAAAAATGAAATTTTTTCAACAAAAACTCATAAACATTTTGAACTTTTAAGAATAGACATGAACTTTTCTTAAACACAATAAAAGTTCCTTTAATATTCAAATCATCACCTTTAAACACATTCAAATACTAACAATAATTTCCAATATTTCTAAAGAAAATAAACTCATCTAACCTATTCCAAAGATATAGTTTTTCCATCTAAGAACAAGGAAGAAATTTTAAGTTTTACATAAGTCAAAAACTACACAAAGGTTCATATGATTTCATTATCATCCCCTTTAGTCATGACTTACAAAATATTTAAAGAAAACGAACATAAAATCAACTTCATGAATAACATACTAAGAGATCATGATTTTCTCATGGTGTATGTAGAGAAAAATGGAGAAGAGAAAAAGAGAAAGAATACCTTAACTTTCTTTAGGAGAATTAGTGTAAAAATGAGAGGATGGGGTGAGGTATTTATAGGAGAGCCTCACCCTCTCTCAAATATGAAATTAATGAGAGGCAATCTAGCTTTAGGCTATCTTAGGTGATGTGTCTAATGGTGGTGGATGAGGAGATTTAGTGAGTGATTTAGGGGATTATGGAAGCTTTGACTTTGCTTGTTTGACAAGCTATTGACCCATGATGTGATTAATATTCCGACTTGATTGATGCGATGTGATTTCCCACTTGAAGTTGTGCCCGAGTATTACAAGTTAACTTCGTCCGGAAATATACGATCTACCGATTTAAGTTTTTTGCCCGAAACGTCGAAACTTGAATTTCGAGGTGAAAAATACCTAGTGACGAGTTACGAACAAACTTGGTATCTATTTTGACTAGAAATAATATTTCGAAGCCAACAACGAAATTGGAATTCGATTCCGAGTTATGGAACTCAAAAACTGGGCAAAAACTCGATAAACGACCCGAAATCGTCTCAGAAACTTTTATTCTCCAAAATTCTTGAAAAAATAGGACAAGCAAGAATATTATTATACAAGACTAAAACTCAACTGATGCTTAGCCTAAAACATTATTGATTAATTTCTATAATTAATTCATTAACAACTAATTACTTAATTAAACATGCTCGAAAAAACACGGTGTTATAGATCCTCTTCAAGTGTATAGACCATATAATCAGGTTCATACTCTATAGCAGCCTCTGCTCTCTTACTTCATCTAGGTTCTATTTCTAACCCATCGTTATTATCATTATTGTCAATCATATGTATGTGACTAGTTGATGTGCCCCCATTATTTCCTCAATTTAAAATGAAATTTTTAATTGAAGTCGACATTGTTAGACTCAATGATCGCTTTTGCGTTAAGGTCATAAAACCTGTACGCTTTTCTGTTCACAACATATCCAATGATACACATTCATAGGCTCTACTTGCGAGTTTAACTCTATTGGGGTCTAGTATCCGGACATAAGCCAAACAACCCCAAGTTCTCAATTAAGACAAGTTTTGTTGTTTATTCTTAATAATTTCATATAAAGGAAATTTTTCTTTTAGCCTTAGGGACTCTATTTAGCACATAATATACAATTAATAAAATTTCACCATAGAGGGTGTTGCACCAGAACTTAATATAATAGCTACAACTAATTCAATTAAAGTTCTATTCTTTCTTTCAGATTTACCATTCCTTTCAGGTAAATATGGTGTAGCTGTTCCATGAATAATGTCATTTAACTTATAAAAATAATTAAGCATTTTAGAGTCATACTCAGTGCCTTTATCGCTTCTGAGATTGTTTATTTTCTTGTTGAGTTGATTTTTAATTGCAGTCACATATAACATAAACATGTGAAGCGCTTCACTTTTATTTTTCATAAGATATACAAGACTAAAATCAGAACAGTCACCAATAAAGTGATAAAATAACGTTTATCATTTCTAGCTAACGTTCCATCTAATTCACATATATCTTAGTGTATTAAATCTAAAGGCTCGGATTCTCGTATTACTGATTTATGAGCTCATTTTGAAATTTTTGCTTGATTGCATGATTCATAAATTTCAAAATTATTTTTAGTTAACTTTGGAATTAAACCTAAGTTACTTAAATGTGGAATTACACGTTTATTAATATGACCAAGTCTAGAATGCCAAATATTAAAATCACAACATGTAAACAAAATAAAAAAAATTATTAATAGAAGCATCAACATTTAATTTAAACATGCTATCAGTGGCATACATTTTCCTAACAAATACCTCATTAATAGTAAAAAAGTATACAAGTCTGCTCCTATGGTCTGGGTAAAACCGGCTTTATTAAGAAGAAAACCAGAAACTAGATTCTTCCTCACCTCTAGAGTGTGCATCACATATTTGAGAATCAGAGTCGTCCAAAATGTAAACTTCACCTCTATATCACGAGTTTCAGCAACAATAATTATGTGGCAGTCAACCGATAGTATTTTTTTGTCATCAACATTCGTGTATCTTTTGAACATAGCATAGTCATAGTAGACATGGGGGGATGCGCCAATATCTATCCACCACCCATCAGTCTCTCCAACCATAGTGACCTCAGATAACACAGCCACAAATGGCTCATCAACCATGTTGGTCTATGTAGGATGATCCATAGGTTTGTTTCTGCACTTGCGTGCCATATGACCTGGCTTCCAATATTTGAAACAGATGAACAAGTTGCCAGAGTCATTCTTATCGTGTGACTTAGCATACTAGACCTTTTGGGAGTTCCAATTCTTGTTGCGACTGGTGTTCTTTGCCTTATTCCCACTGCAGTTCTGATTCTGGAAGTTAGTACTAGAAGGCTTCAGAACTGCACATGAGAATTTCTGCTTAGTGCTATTATTGGAGACAATCAACATCTCATCTCTCTGATCTTTCTTACGAGCCTCTTCTTCAATACCAAGACGGATGATAAGAGATTCTAAAGAAATTTCTTTGGTCTTATGCCTTAGAAGGTTTTTGAAGTCCTTCCAACTAGGAGGCAGTTTCACAATTATGTCAGCCACTTGAAATTGCTCATCTAGGGGCATACCCTAAAAAATGATCTCATTAACAATTTTATGCATCTCGTGGGACTAAGACTCTACTGATTTATCATCAATTATTTGATACTTTAGGTAGAGGCTAACATCATACTTTTTAGTCTCAGCTTCCTTAGTATCATATTTTTCTCAAGTGCATACCAAATTAATTTGGTAGACTTGTATGAGCTGTAGTAATCATAAAGATCATCATATAACCCATTTAGAATGAATTTCTTACATAAGTAATCACTTTCATTCTATAGAGCTATTTCAATCACCAGTTTATCCTTTTCCTCTTTTTCAACCTCATCTGACACCACTGGGATGTTGGTTTTCAGAACGTGGACAACCTTTCTCATAGTGAGGAAAAATTACATCTTATGTTGGCAACATTTGAAATTTATTCCGTCAAACTGAAATGGTTTGTTCAGGTCATAACTCACAAAATTGTTGTTTCAGTAGAAACAAATGTCATTTTAGTAGAAACGTCTTAAAATTGTTGTTTGCATAGCTCATAACAATTCTGAACGGCACGAGATAATCTTTATTGGCTGAGAAAGGTGGGATAAGGTTACTAGAAATGCATCGGCGGAATTTTATGGGAGAGAAAGAAAAGTTGAGAGGTGCTTTTAACTTGGTGTGAGTTATAATGAGGAGAGGATGCCTCTATTTATAGCCCGAGGCCTCCAACCGCTCCTCATCCGATGTCCCAAAAAAGGTGGCCAAAACACAAATGGCCACACGATTCGATGGCTGGAAAAAATCTTCACGCGAATCCCTATCTTTGGCCAAGATCTTCTCTCCTCGCTCTCCACTCTCCAACTGTGTGAACTAAGTCTCAAAAAAGAATGTTAGGCCCAAGCCCGAACATAGCTGAGCCTAGCCGAGTCCACATCCACTCACAAAACTCATTGTACCCCTTGGGGCACACCCTAAGGTTGCAACTTAAGGCTTATAAAGCTTTTAAAATTTCCACATCTAAACAATGTGAGACTAGTGGGTTCTTTCATTTTACAGACTCAAAAGTCACCATAAATGACCACATTAATGTGCATTAAAAACCACTTCAAAACATCATATTTTTTTAACAAATTCCAACAAAAAATATGATTAGTAGCTTTTTTTTTTCCTCGTGAAGATAAAAATGTGTATATCCAACACATTTGCATTTTACTTACTAAATTTACTTAAATAGTGTTGATGATTAAGTATAACTCCCTTTAGTGAAGTATTGCAGCATGTATCCCAAACCTCGTTATGATATTCCTCCAAGTAAATTTCCGGATGTTGGCCGTCGTGATGTTGGATAAGGGTTCAGCTTCAATCCATTTAGTGAAGTAGTCGACCGCCACTATCAAAAATTTAAGTTGTCCGGTTGCTGGTGGGAATGGTCCCAAAATGTCTATACCCCATCTGCAAAATGGCCATAGGGTCATTGTTGTTGTTAGCTCTTCAGGGGGGGCTTGTGGAGGTCAGCAAACAATTGGTAGGGTGTGCACTTCTTGGTGAACTAAGAGGCATCTTTGTCCATGGTCGGTGATGAGCAATATATTACACACTATTCATAACCTTAATTTAGCATGATTGATGACTCTTGGTGCCTAATTGACTTTGTTTCACATGGTTTAGTGTTTTAGACTTTATTGGACTAATATTCCTAAAATGAGTTAATTTGGGATTATTTGGCCTGATTAAATCTATTATCATTTTCAGATCACATTTGGCACCAATGGCATTTTGGGCATTATGGAAGTCAAGGATATGTGTTGAAGTGAAGATTGTAT
>NC_032010.1:18089942-18115676 GCF_001865875.1 Lupinus angustifolius
GAACTTTGAATTGATTATCGCTTAGTTAATTGATTCTCAACAAATTCGGAAGTTAATGGTTGGAATCTGAAAATAATCTTTTGAAACCGAGGATTGAGTTGTGAACAAACGAACCAAAGGGATTTAGCCGTTTTATTACATTGTTTAACTACTGTTTCTGAATTTGATTTATGTTCATACTATCCAACAACAAAACCCCCCTTGTGTGTGTGTGTGAGTATAAGGTGTTTGAAGCTTTGCTTGAAAGATAATCCTTGGGAAATGACCTAGGAGTCACTTCCTAGTACTTCAGTTTTAATTGTTATATTATTTGTATCAGGTACGACCTTGATCAGTCGGCCAATAATATCCAGGCCGGAGTATCTTCTTGGTGAGTGATGCTGCACCAAGGTGATGACCGCAACTCCCTTCGTGAATTTCATGGAGGACATACCGAGCTCTATCGGAGCCGAGGCATTTAAGCATAGGAGTAAAAAAGCCCCGGTGATACAAACAACCTTGTACTATGGTGAACCATGATCTGTACCTGAGGAATCTTTGTCTGCCCTTCTGATCCGCTGGCAAGTTGCCGTTGGATAAGTACCTGATGATTGGGTCGGTCCAGTCATTCGAAATCTGTGTTTTCTCGATGGCCATGACACTTAGCTGCATGATTGTCCCTTGAACCACTGATCTGTTGTTACCCGGGCTCTTCGTGCTTGCTAGTTTGGACAAAATGTCAGCCCGTATATTCTGCTCCCTTGGGAGGTGTTGGATGGAAGTTGTCTCGAACTTGGCCATTAATTCCTTAACCTTGGTGAGGTATTTCCCGAGTAACACGTCTTTTTTTCTGATAGGCCCATGTAATCTGAGAGGCTACAAGTTGAGAATCATTGCATATGTTGACCTTTTCTGCCCCGATTTCTCTAGCCAACTGTAACCCGACAATGCATGCTTCATATTTTGCTTGATTTTTTGAAGTAAGAAAGGTGAATGTTAGTGAGTGCTCAATGGTCATCCCCTGGCCATTGTCTAATAGGACCCCCGCTCCGCTCACCCGAGGGTTGGATGATCCGTCAACATAGATAGTCCATATTTGCTCGGAACTACCCGGTTGTGTGGTCAATTTAGCAACGAAGTCCAATAGGACTTGGCTTTTTATAGTCATTCTGAGCTCGTACCGTATATCAAATTGTGACAGTTCAATAGACTAGGAAATCATCCGTCGAACTAGCTCAGGCTTGTGCAAAATCTGGCGGATAGGTTGATTGGTTCTGACCACCACAATCTTCTGACCAAGTAAAAGTATTGCTCTTTTTTAGGAGCTAGAACAGTGAGAGGGAATGTTTGGCGGATGCAGGAAGAAACCCGGCCAAGGCCGCCAACCGCCCATTAAGTTGATGGACTTCCTTCACTGATCTCGGGCTATGCATGTCTATAACTGCTTTGCACTTTGCTGGGTTGGCCTCAATACCCCGACTTGTTAACATAAATCCCAAGAACTTGTCAGCTTCGACTCCGAATGTAATTTTTTTTGGATTGAGGTGCATATTAAACTTGCACAATCGGCCAAAGACGACATTCAGGATAGTCACATGATCTTCCGTTGGTAAGCTCTTGGCGATCATATTGTCCATATAGACCTCTATGTTCCTTCCGATATGATCCCCGAAAATGGTGTTCATCATTCTCCGGTATGTGGCCCCTGCGTTTTTCAGACCGAATGGCATGACTGTGTAATAGTAAGCCGCTTTGGATGTAATGAAGGCGGTCTTGTCTTGATATGGGGGTTACATGGGAATCTAGTTATATCGTGAATAAGCATCCATAAATGACAGAAATTGGCACCTGAAGGAATTGTCTACAAGATGATCAATGTTTGGGAAGGGGTATGGATCCTTTGGGCACACTTTGTTCAAGTCTGTATAATCCACACACATCCGCCACTTTCCATATGGTTTTATGACTAGAGCAACGTTTGACAACCAGGTGGTATATGCTATTTCTCGGATAAAGCCGACCTCTAGTAGTTCTGAGATCTTCTGAGTAACCTTAGTTGTTCTTTCGGCGCCCATCTTTCTTTTCTTATGGGCCACCGACCTTGCTCTTGTATTTGTCGTGAGTCGATGGCAGACAACGGAGGGGTAAATTCTAGGCATATTCGCAGTGGACCAGGCAAAACGATACTTGTTGGTCTTCAAGCACTTGATTAGTTTGGACATCTGAGCTTCGTCGAGAGTACAATCGATATATACTAGATTTTCTTTTAAAGGACCAAGTTGTAGTGAGGTTTTTTCTCCTTCTGGCAGAACTCGTAGGTCTTCTACGTCTGCCCTGACATATAACTCCACTAAGTGCACGCCCCGCTGTTTTTTCTTGGGTTTGGTGCTCGTACTGAAGTGTGGTTCGGCCGAAGACTCATATGATAACAACTTCTTGCACTTTGTTGGTCTCCCCTTACCGTGCATACCCTAAGGTCACATGTTAGAAACTTCCTGCAGACATGCGAGGTAGAGACTAATGCTTCTAGATTGTTTAGTGTTGGTCGACCGAGTATGGCGTTGTAAGCCGAGACACAGTCGATAACCAAGAACTTTGCTTGAATCACCCGGGTTAGAGGTTCTTCTCCGACAGTCAGCCATATATCAACATAGCCCCATGGGTGATTCCTTGTCCAGTGAAACCGACAAGTTGTCCATCATACGGCAACAAGTCCCTGTCTTTGAGTTCCATCTTCGTGAACAGATCTTGAAACATGATGTTCGCTGAACTACCTTGGTCAACAAACAAACGTCCCACCTTTTTGTTATTCATTTTGGTGGTGATGACGAGGGGATCGTCATGACCGCGAACGACGCCTTCATAATCACGATCGTCAAAAGAGATCGAGGGTGCTTCCTGGTGGCCTTGATACTAGCGGGGTTTGCGGACAGTTGATTGCATGACTTCCCGGACATACCTTTTCTAGGCTGCCCTGGATGTACCACCAGCATCGAATTCGCCAGATATGGTGTTGATGTCCACCGGACCCCGTTGTCGCCTATTGCTAGAGCGATAGTGGTCTCTCTTGTCTCTGTTCGGAGGATATTCTTGTTGATTTGGGGGGGGCGTCTCTTAGGAGGACTAATCGACACAGAAGTGGTGATCGTTCTTGAAGGTTCCGAGCTATAAATTTCCGGAGGTGCACAGCTTGAATCAGGTCTTCGATAGTTTTCCTCAACTAGGTACACTCTTCTATTACATGGCCAAAGAAGGTGTGGAAGTCACAATATTTGGAGCGGTCTTGGGTCCCTAATTTCCTGCCCGGATTGGGTTTGGGGAGCTAGACTAAATGGGTGGCCATAACTTCTTGTAGGATTCTAGTGTGGCTAGCATTGAGGGGGTGTAGGAGGTGTAATTAGGTTTTCTGGGTTGTCGGGGTGGGTGATCTCGAGGGTGTTTGTGTGTTTTTGGGCATTTGGCTTCCCGTGAGGGGAGTTGGTATTCTCTATACTCGGTGGGTGGGCGGTTAGGATGGGTTTCTTCCAGATTGATGAATTGATGAGCCTTAGATCGAAGTTCTTCCATTGTGAGGTCTAAATATTTAGCCAATTCCTGTCTGAAGAGGCCATCGTACAAGCCTGTTACTAAATATGCACTGCCACCTCCGGGTTCAGGGTGCGAACCTTCATGGCCTTCGAGTTGAATTTGTTCTAGGTAAGCTCAGAGGGGCTCATGAGACTCCTTCCGTATACCAGACAGAGTGTAGGAAGAGCAAGGTTGCTCTTTGCTTGTTGTGAAGCGGATGTTGAATCCGTCGGCGAGAGTGGCCTATTGGTCGATACTGTTTGGTTTAAGCCAAGTAAACCACTATAGGGAAGCATGTTTTACAGTGAGGGGAAATGCTCGACACATGATGGGGTCGGTGGCCCCATGGAAAAGCATTGAGGCTTCAAAGGCATCAAAATGATTCTATGGATCATTGGTTCCATCGTACTAGTCGATGTTGTTGGGTTGGGTAAGATGTTTTTGGAGTGGTGAAGACATGATGGTTTCTGTGAAAGGATGTCTTGCTCGTGAGGATCTGTGGTCGAGGGGTTGAGTTATCTGAGTGGTTTTCGTGTTTGGGGGGGCTATTAGCCTAGATGCTTCGGAAGATTCAACGGAGTGCTCATTGGCAACTAGCCGCGAGGGTCCGTTATTGGGTTCTGGTCTGTGCTGGCGAAGCTCAGCTAGTAGTTGGGCCTGTTGTTGGATAATTTGGCCTTGAGTTTGGATCATGTGGAGGAGTTGTTGGGTAGTGGGTGCTTCTGGGGTGGTGTTTGGGGTGATTCTCGCTAGCTTGGTGAGAGGGTTGCACTAGTGTTGTGGGTTCAATGGAAGGGGTGTCATGATTTAGGTTGAGTGGTTCTGCATGGCTAGGTGGTTGAGCTTGGTTGTGGGTGGTCACCATGTTGTAGGTAAGCCACAGATAGCGCCAATGTTCTTTACTATTAAGAGTGGATGATCGGAAGCTGAGGGTAGATGGTCGATAGAGTGTAGGAGATCATGTGACTTGAGCGGATTATCGTCTGGACCCGCCAGGGGAGGTACCCGAAAATGTTCTCTGACGATCAAGTCAATAGAGTATTCTAGAAAGATAAGGGCAGTAAATAAGAAAGAAGTTAGAGCAATAAGTGTAGCAATAAATGAGGGAAAGAGAATTAATTATACTTTATGTATGATCTCTTCTATTTATAGAGCTTAGGAAGTGCTGAGATGACATATGGTCATTGACCAGCATTTAACGGGTACAAGGGACGTAATCTGGTTGTCCTTGCTTGGCCTGTGGATATGCCTTTGTCGAATTGTCAGGGGGCTGGTAGAATGTTGTCTGAATTTGATGGCGAGTCAGCGACGCATTAAATGGTATGTCAAAGGTGCATTAAATAGCATGTCAAAGGTGCATTAAATAACGTGTCAGATGCCTTAATGTCGCGTCAGAAGCATTTATTGCATCTGCCACGGGTGGACTCATCTAAGGCGAACAACGGGGACATGTAGAGTACAACGCGGGATACCCGGGTAGATGGGGCAGCCCGGGGATACCGAGTTGGAACAATTCCCCCGATTTATTAGGTTGGTCAGAGATTATCAGGCTAGTAATTCGGGCATGACACCAGGCTAATAGGTTCTTTGGAGTTGACAGCTAGGATTTGACTAGGCTGGAACAATATCCAAATTGGTCACATTTTGTAATATGTTCGCAAGTTGTTACACTCGAACCTCGAATTTGAGTGGCTTCCATGACTTCTAGATAGTGAAATGATAATCACCTAGAATAATATATGTCCTCTCAAGGGCGACTTGTATTCAATGTGAGGCACTATTAGACATTTGATCTCATAGAAGAGCGAAAATAGGTCAAACTGCATATTAGAAGCCTATTACCTGACCTATAACAAGCTAAGTCAGATTAGACTTTTTTTGTAAACAAATCAAACTCAACCTTTTATATAGTGTATTTAGCTTAACATGTGAGACTTTAAGTCATCGAAAAGACGTATTAAACCTAACAAGTCGACGTATTAAATTGTGTTATATTATATACTTATAATGATATTCTACTATTTTAATATAATAATATTATATATGTAATTTTAATAGAAAAGTATGCAAAAGAATAATTAATTGTATGGTTAGACGAATCTAGTTAAAAATATATCTATTAGCCTACTTAAATGTAGGCATGTTGTCATGCTTCAAGACCTTATAGTATAACAAATATTTGAATAAATTAATAGACCATATCAAACTTTTAAATAAGTCAGTCACAAAATTAGAATTTTTTTAAAATATATACTAGACCTAAGTTTATATATGATATATAGGTTCGACCTATTTAAGACAGTTTGATTTATATCCACCGATTGAGCCATATTTGTTGAGACGTTGGTGGACATAGTCAATAAGTAATACCCAGCCGAAAAGGCCTTCCCAGCTGGATATTTTTTGCTAAGGGGTGAGTACGTTCTCCCTGGTGGATCTTTTCCAACACGTAGTTGGTGTTCTCAAGAGCTATGCATTTTAACTTTGTGGGGTACAAACATCTGGGCCGGGCCTGGTTGGCTGGATCCTCATACTTTCTTTTCTATTTTTGATTAGTGGCATATACAATTAGAACTTAAAAGACATATATTAGTCCACAGAAAAAATATATATGAATTTTGTACATTATTAATACATCATTTACTCTTCATGTTTAATTATTATTAATTCATCTAAAAATATAAATAAATATTCTAATTGTATATAAATTTTTGTATTAACACTATATAGATATTATACTGTAATCAACAAGCAAATATTGGTATATATGACTACATATCTATCCCCATCCGTTATATAAAATGCAAAACAAGACAGAACAAGATTTGATATAGTCATCCTTTCCTTTCACCACATGATAATGAGTCCTAATTGTTGCACGGAAGAGCAAGCGCACTCTTATGATTGACTTTGACTACCCTAAAATAAAACTTGTCCACTAATATTCACAATACTTAAATTCAGTTGTTCTTACGCAATTCTTTTCTTATCAATCTCAAATTATTAGAAATAAGTATGAAGGTATAAGTCTCATATTCATAGTAATCAATAAAGTGAAGAATATATGAATGTATAAACTAAATGTTTAAGTTATTGTAATATCATATTCACTTATAATTATGATGATTCTAGTTTAGTCGATTAATTATAGATTTCTTAAGGTATTAATAAGTTGTATTACAACTTAGGATTGTTAAATTCAATTGTGGGGTTTCCACTTTAGCCTAATTAGGGTTGGCAATGATGAATTCAATATACATTTATTTGAAACTCGACTAATTATTTGGTTCGATAAACTTAGTTCATGAATCAAACGAGTCGAATTTGAACTAAAAATTAAGCACACTAAATGAACGAGTCAAACTTAAACCAAATAGAATTTGACTCGATTGATTCATGAGTTAGATCAATTATATATATATATTGATTATCTATATGTGTGAATGTATATTCATATAAAAAATCTTTAATTTTATATATTAAATAAATAATTATCAAATGAACCTAATGAGCTGAAGCAAACAATTAACAAACTCTTGATAAACCAAATGAATTCACTAATGAGGTATTGGTCTAGTGGTGTAGGACTCCGCTAGAAACATGGGATGACCAAAAGGTCAAGGTTCGATTCCTGGGAGTGACACTTGTTGGGAGAGACATTCGCCCATCCCGAAAGGGATTAGTTCTTTACCCATAGGGTGATGGATACCCTTGATAGTACAAAAAAGTAACAAATTCAATCTGACAGGTCGAATCAAACAGTTCACGAACTTCAATCGAGCGAAATTCGAGTTGGAACCATAACTGTTTCGAACTCAAGTTGAGTTTCGAGCTAGAAAATACTATTGAGGTGAACCAAACTAAACTTTGATTTGATGTGACTCCCAATAATGGAGATCTCTCTCCAAGTATTGCTCTCCTTCTAGATAAAACAAATGCATAAAAGGAGATAACATTTAGTTGTGGGAAAATGCATTATAAAAGGAATGTTCAATCAAGTCATATGACTATGTGTTGTTACCATAGCTTGCAACAATTCTAAATGGCACGAAATAATACTTACTGGCTGAGTCACGACCAAGTTGCTCTCTTTAAGGTGTTTCGTGACACTTCCCAAAATGTGCAAGCATATTATCAACCACGTCGTCCCCAAGATAAAACAACTTAGATCTCTGTTATCGAATTCTTAATGCACTGTAAGAACCGATCTCGAATTCACCCACCACAATATGGCTACTAGTGCCAATTCTTGAACTTCCCACAATATGGCTAACAATGTCAATTCTCAAAATATCCACAATATGGCTACTAGTGCCAATTCTCTTCCCACAATACTGACTACCAGTGTCAATTCTCGAAATGCCTCAATAAGGCTACATGAGCCAATTATTTTCCCCCAATACTGACTACCAGTGTCAGTTCTCGAAATTTCCACAATATGTCTCATGTGCCATTTCTTAGTGCCACGGAAAGAAAGGGGGAGAAGTTTGCTGGAAATGCATCAGCGGAAAATATGAGGGAGAAAGAAAAGGTTGAATGAAAGTGCATTCAACTTGGGGCAAGAAAATATGAAGGGATGAGGCTTCTATTTATAACATGAGATTTTTTCCAAGTTCTTCATCTCTCCAATGTGGGACTTGAGAGTTGTTTTCTTTCAAAACTCTTCTATGTGGGACTTGTGAGTTTTTTAGATTTCACACCCACAACCAAGTTCCAACAATCCCCTACTTGAAATTAAAAAAACGATTTCCGATATTTGTGGTCTCAATAAGATTGTGTTTAAACAAAGGTGTCATGCGACTTGAACCTTTACATAGTGAATAAGATCCAGATTTTACTAGAGTGAGTCGTAGTCTTGAACTCTATCTCCGGCATCAAACCATACACAACCTTTTCAAATGTGTATTATGTAAAGCTTGTGCGTTAAAGGTCATCAACGTCTATCCAGTATAGTGAACGGTCTAGAAATTTATGCCCCAAAATTTCATAGGAAGCAGCCATCACTTCCACATTCACATAGGTGAGTCTATTAAGAGTACTCCTATAGCCTAGGTACTCCACTCCAATTGGAGTATAGATGTCATTAAGAGTTTAACGCATCCTTACATATGCTACAGGAATCATGCTTCTCATAATTTTATATCATGTTCATTCTCATATCACTTCACAACTTGTTATTACTCATTGAACCTATTTCTTGGGATCTCCAATCAGTTAGGTCGGGTTACCATCATGAGTGATCATCGTTCTAAGGACAATAGTTCCATACTCTTAGAAGTATTATGGACTTTCTCTTTAGCTGGTCCTTTCGTCAAAGGATTTGCTTAGTTATTCTCAGTGCGTACATGATCCACTCTAATGGCTCATGTAGAGAATAACTCTCTAATGGTATTGTATTTACAACGTATTTGTCATTTCTTACCATTCTAATATCAGTTCTCAATTTTTGCAATAGTCGTTGTACTATCACAGTGAATCAATACAACTGGGATCAATTTTTCCCATAAGGGAATCTCTACAAGCAAGCTTCTCAGCCAACTTGCTTCTTCACTAGTTGTTGTTAGTGCTATAATCTCAACTTCCATAGTGGATTGAGCTAAAATAGTCCGTTTCTTGTTAGATTCTAGATAGTCTATCTTATTATTTATGGCTTCTTGCCACAAATCAATATCCAAAGAAGTCAAAACTTCTTGGAGATTTGATGGATTATACTCCAATATAGAGACCATATAATCAGGTCTATACTCTCTAACAATTATTGCTCTCTTACTTCTTCTAGGTTTTATTTCAAACATTTCATTTTCTATCATTTTCTCTAATAATAAGTATGTGACTAGTTGATGTGCCCCCACTATTCCTCAATTTAAAAAGGAATTTCTCTTCATTGAAGTTAACATCGTTAGAATAAATGATCATTTTGCGTTATGGTCGTAAAACCTGTACGCCTTGCTGTTCACATTATACCCAATGAATACACATTCATAGGCTTTGTGAGTTTAACTCTCTAAGAGCATATCAATAAAAATGATTTTATGAGCAATTCTATGTATCTCATGGGACTGATACTCTATTGATTTATTATTAATCATTTGATACTTGAGGTAGTGGTAAGACATATATTTTTCCTTCTTAACTTCCTCAATATCATATTTCTTTATTTCGCAAGTGCATACCTAATTAATTTGGCAGACATATATGTGTTGTAGTAATTATAGAGATCATCTGACAATTCATTCAGAATGAAATTCATAAAATTAATCATTCTCATTCGAGAGAGCTATATTAATAGCTAGTTTATCCTTTTTCTTTTTTTAACTTTCTCCGGCAGCATTAAAACGTTGATTTTCAAAATGTGTACAACTTTTCTTATAGTGAAGAAAATTTTCATCTTATGTTGCTAACGTTTGAAATTTATCCCATCGAACCGAAAAGGTTTACTCAGGTCATAGCTGTTCGGTCGAGTAATATTATCTACGAATATCATTACAGTAGAAATGTCTTAAAATTGTTGTTACCGTAGCTTGCAACAATTTTAAATGGCACGAAATAGTACTTATTGGCTGAGTCACGACCAAGTCGTTCTCTTTAAGACGTATCGTGACACTTCCTAAAATGTGCAATCATACTATCAATCACGTCGTCCCCAAGATAAAACAACTCAAATCTTTGTTATCGAATTCTTATTGCATTGTAAGAGTCGATCTTGAATACACCCACCACAATATGGCTATCAGTGTCAATTCTCGAAATTCCCACAATATGGCTAACAATGTCGATTCTCGAAATATCCACAATTTGACTACGAGTGTCAATTCTTTTACCACAATACTTACTACAAGTGTCAGTTCTCAAAATGTTCATAATATGACTACCAGTGCTAATTCTTTTTCCCCAATATTGACTATCAATGTTAGTTCTCGAAATTCCCATAATATAGCTGCATGTAGTGGCAGATCTTCAAGAAATGTTTAGGAGGGGCAAAAATATAAGATTAATTAACTAAAAATATTGATAATTGATTAAAATTTTCAAAAAAAAAACATTTCAATTCTAAATAATAATAATTAACAATTAAATGTTAAAGAAAAATGTACATTAATTTAAAGTGTCACTCTTCGTTAAAGACTTCGACTCATCAATGATTAAATTAAGGGTAAAAATTTTAGCTATTTAGTTTTCAATATAAATCACCATGTTGTCTACAAAAACTTCATCTTCTATTTTACTACATAGTTTTGTTTTAATTTGTTGTCTTCATTGCTGAAAATAATCTTCCTCTAGTAGCTAAACCACAATAGCTAAGATAAGAGAATAACTTGATCAAACAAATAATATATATTTACTTGCCCATATCGTCAATGTTCAAATTAATTCAGAGATGCTTGAGAGTTTCTATTTTCTTAAACATGAATGACTAAGAACATTAACAATAAAACATTAAAATCAACATATCAAGTAATTCACTTCTTACTCGCATTGAAATTCATATGATATTATCAATATTAAATGTTTTATATAAATCTATAGAATCTTAAGACTTTTGTTGCAAATTTGACAAAGATAATATTTATCCTATAATATATTTTATATGTATAAAATCATTATGAAATTAAACAAAGTAATAGTATTATAAGCAATATCAACATCTACATATATAAAAGAACTTTATCTATTACCGATAGTTTTTAGAAGGACTATATAATTTACCGTTTAAAAAAAGTAAAAATATATTTTAAAAAATTTGAAAAAAAAAAATTGAGGGGGCAGTTGCCCCCACCTGTCTCAACTAAGTTCTGCCCCTAGCTACATGTGCCATTTCTTAGTGTCACGGAAAGAAAATGGGAGAAGTTTGTTGGAAATGCATCAACGGAAAATATGAGGGAGAAATAAAAAGTTGAATGAAAGTGAATTCGACTTGGGTCAAGAAAATATGAAGGGAGGAAACTTCTATTTATAACATGAGATTTTTTCCAAGTTCCTCGTCTTTCCAATATGGGATTTGGGAGTTGTTTTCTTTTGAAACTCTTCAATATAAGACTTAAGAGTTTTTTAGATTTCACACCCACCAAACCAAGTTCCAATGCAACTTTTTTTGTTAATAAAAATTGAATTACATTCATATTTTTAGCGGAGAAAGTAATGTATAATTGAAAAGTACGTTTGACTGTCATTTCTTGTTTTGAGCCACTCGTTCTATATATTTATCCGTAATTTACTTTTTACACTATTGAGTGCTTTTTGAGTTATGTATTATTTATTATTCATGTTTAATTATTATTAACTTTTTTTAATATAATATAAAAAATAATAAATGATATATTGACTATATATAAATCATTATATTACTAGTGATATAATAAAAAATAAAAAATGATATATTAACATTTAACACTATCAATAAGCAAGACAACGATAAAAGCAGAGCTAAAAAGAATGATAAAGTCACATACAGGCTAGCCATCATAGTACGTGCATGTTTAAATAATTACTTCTTGCTGCTCTTCCTTCAATATATGGTTACTTTTCTTTTTCTTTATAATCACGTTTATTGCTATCGAACACTCCTCATCATGGTTTATAGATATTTTAAAAAATTAACTTCTTCGTCATTTGGTAGGATAAACATTATCACGTCGGCAAGAAATTAAATACAATTGCAACCTATCAAGTATTGGGTCTTGGAAAAGGTACACACTAATTGAAACTTGAAATAGCACTTAAGTATTAGCAAAACTTTTCAAGCATACTCAATTGGCAAAACTAAATCCAGTTTATGATGATAGAGCACAAAGGAACTAGATGATTTATGGGGGCTACAACATAATAGGAAAAGTTGAATTTCATTATATAATCCAATTTGAATATAAAGGAGATATTATGAATACAAAAAAAGATTTTCCAAAAAAGTATAGGAATGATATATAATAAACTTAATTGAAAAATCAGTAGAATATAATTTTTTAAACCTATCTTAAACCTTTGATACATGGAGTATTAGAAAGTGAGTTGCATCTAACTTAATCCACGGTAAAATGTGATCTATAAAGGGAAAAAGATAAGAATATAAGAGTTATTATCATCCACCGTTCATTTTCAATTATCATTTACTCTTCAAAAAAGTAATTCCAATAAATAGTGGATGATGTACTGACAGTGTATAAATTTTTACACTGTCAGTGCATAGATATTATATTCTTATAAATATGTAAGATATACATGTTGCAATCCATTTTTATCATCAAATGAGTTACTCTAAAGATGACAAAACAAGCAATGCTTACGGGTTGGATTTTTTGTGAGTAGAACATACAAATTTAATCATTTTCTCTATTTGCTCGACCTTTTTCTTGTTCGGCTTGCAGACATTTTCATTTGGTAATATAGGTAGCTCGTGAGCATAATTAGTGGCAGATCTTGATGTAAAGTTTAGGAGAGACAACAATATTTGATTACAATTTATAACTAAGATCAACTTAGTAAAAAAAGTAAGGAAATAAACATAATTGTGTCAAAGTTTTAAAATGCATATTAACTCTAAATAACAATAATCAACAATTAAATAAGCTAAAGAAAAAAATAGATTCATTTAAAATGTTTTAAACTCTTCGACGATTGAATTAGAAGTCAATTTTTTCGATTATTTCATTTTCAATATAAATTATGATATTGATTGCAATAAATTTATCTTCTATCTTACTATATAATTTTTTTAGCTGTCTTTGTTGCTAAGAAATTTGTAGTAGCTAAACCATAATAGTTAAGATAAGACGACCAACTTAATCAAGTAAATAATATACATTTACTTTCCTCATATCATCAAAGTTAAACTAAAATCAAAGATGATTGAGAGTTTTTCAAACATACATGACTAAAGACATTAACAATAAAATTTGAAATTTACATCTCAAGTTAATCTTATCTTACTCATTGAAACTCATTGAGTATAATTTTTGCACAAAAATACGTATGTTATCAACATTAAATGATTCATAAAAATCATTATGATCGTAGGACTTTTGTTCCAAACTTTGATAAAGATAATTCATGATCCTTATAATATATTTTATAAGTGTAAAATTATTACGAACTCAAATGAAGTTATAATATTATAAACAATATCAACATCTAACATGTAAGAGAACTTAATTCACTTTCTGTAATTTTCAGAATGACTACACAAGTTATATTATCAATAGACCTCAGTTCCTTATCTATTTTATAAGGGTACAATCATTACAAACTCAAATGGTCTATTGAAGAAAAATGTTAGCTCTAGTGAGTATTTTCATGACCACGTCATTTTTTATATTATCAAGGATATTCCTTCATCTTTTTAGGTAAGGAACTAATCACTTTGGGGGTTCGTCGCGCCTAGTAATCGAGTCTTAACCTTTTGGTCTTTCTAAGAATCCAGTAGAATCTTACGCCACTAGACCAATGTCTTTGTTGGTATGAACATATCATTTTAGTTTAGTTAAAAAGTAAAAAAATAGTTTAACAAATTTGTAAAAAAAATTGAGGGGGCAGTTGCCCCCACCTGTTACAACAAAGATCCACCTTTGAGCATAATATTTTAAAAAAAATAAGTAAAATTCAAATAAATTATGATGTAATATGATTTAATGACTCAAAAAATTTGTAATATAATTTGCTCAATTTCATATAACATTTCAAAGATTTTTAATTTTCTATCTCAAACTTCTTAAGTTTATTTTTTATTTTGTTTTATAAATTTTTACTTTTTATAATTATTTATCAATTTTTGTGTCTCACTCGCAAGCCCTTTAGTCCATTTTAAAATGGACAAAAATATGAAAATTTTGTCTAAAAATGATAAGCAAACATACCCACTTTTTATTTGTGGACATTTTGCAGGCACATGCTAAATAGGTCGGACGGTCCAATTTACTGGAATTAGTTAACACATGCTCACGATGTTGGGGTACGTGTATGAATTTGTCATGAGATGAAAACAACTAGAAATTCTTGTACAATTTAATAGGGCAAGGAAATTTTGTTACTCTTTACCATTATCTAGATATATAAACATGATATGGATGCTTATGTTAGGGTTTTAGGGAAAAACTCCCTTCAAGAATATGACCTTATGTGTCGGAGTACAGAGAAAGTTAAAACAAGAGATAATTCAGAGAGGCCAGATTCAGAGATGGGTTCTCTTGTAGGAGATGGACCTGTTTCTAATGAAGTCAAAATGTCATACCGGTAAAAACTACTAGCCTTTCCCCCATCCACAGAGTTCATGTAGAATTCTGATGATGATACATAGGAATTAGTAGAAAATCGTTGGTACAAAGAAGTGGAAGAGGAGAAGGAATTCGACCCATGCCCGAAAATTCCAAAGACCAAGGAAGATTTTGAAACGTGGTGCAAGCCATGGAAACATGCCCTAGTGGTTCGTCTACTTGAAACCAGACTAATGAAACTATGGCAGATTCATGGTTCTATTCAGATTATTGATATGCCTCAACAGTACTTCTTTGTTCACTTCAATAATAAAGAAGACCACAATCATACCCTTTTCGAATGACCATGGATGATAGCAAATCACTATTTGATTATTCAATGGTGGAGACCATTTTTCCTCTCAAATGAAAATGAGGTCCAAAATATTGCGGTTTGGATCCGCATTCCAAACCTTCTGATTGAGTTGTAAAATCACATATTCTAATCTCGTTTGGGCTCTACTCTAGGAAAGATGCTACAAATTGATCATTTGACATCCATCCATTATCGGAGAAATTTGCGCACATTTGTGTGGAAATTAACTTAGCAAAGCAACGGGTTCTGACGATTAAGGTTATAGGGCTAATGTTACATCTTGAGTATGAAAAACCTTCGGCCCATGTAGAAGAGTTGTCTCCGCTAGAAAACGGTGAGACTATTCCGAACAACAACCATCCAGGGGAGGTAGATTCCCAAGAGACCGAAAGGTAGAAAGGAAAAAGTTCTGAGGAAAACATTAATCATAATGCACCATCTAAATTTAATGCTCTGGAGGTTAAGCATTATAATCTTAATGAGGATGTTTTCGACCCTTTGATGCTAATGAAAAGAATAAAGCCTAAGCGTAGACAATGAGGTGGTTACCAGGATAAAGGAGATGCTAACAAGGTGGGTACCAAGAAGATAACGATTTTGAAGTTGGGTCCTACTCCAATACAAAAATCCTTGGTGGTAAAATTATTTTTACTCCCCATAAAATTTCAACCGGGTTGGAGAGTGGGGCTTCATCTAGTAGGGTTCCTAATTTTAAAAGGGCTAAGGATGAGGGCCATGTTACCTCAGCTCTGCCTGATCCAGAAAAAACTAGTAATGCAAACATTTGAGATTCTTCCAAAAAGTCTGCTCTAGAGTTTGATGCGGGTCGGGTTGGACCAACTAGCCTTCTCACCCCATAGTTACTTTTGGGTACTATCAGCAATCTTGTAAGCTTGTTAGGTGAAAATAATGATTTGAGTCATTTGAAGGATGGGTAAATGGAATTCATAACCACAAAAGATTCAATTAGGGGAGACACTACACGGTTTTTCAAACCCAAACCCCAACCATGTTTGTTAATGAAAGTTATATGCTAGAACTGCAAAGGTGCTAACAGGAAAGGGTTTTCTACTCTAATCAAGAACCTGCAGTTGGAGCACTCTTTGTTAATGCTCATTTTAATGGAAACTCAGATTAGTGGGCAAAAGGAAGATAAAATAATCAATAATTTAAATTTTGATGGATCCACGAAAGTGGATGCTAGAAGTAGAGCTGGAGGTATTAGGGTGCTTTGGGATAGAAATTATTGGCAAGTGAAGGTTTTGGAGTCTTATGATCAAGCTATCTCTATGGAAGTTAATTTTTCAAGGGGGAGGCTTGGATTCTTACGGCTATCTATGCTTGCCCCCACTTCTCAATCATGACTTCCCTCTGGTCTTCTCTTCGCTCCATGGCTACTAGCATAACTCAACCCTGGTGCATTATGGGAGATTTTAACGTGGTAGCGTCAGATAATGATAGAGAGGGTAGTTCCAGTCGAAATCCTCCTAGAGGAGCATCGTCGTTTGCCTTCCTGATAAATGATTACAATTTGCTGGACTTGGATTTCTCTAGCCCGTGGTATACTTGGAAAAGAGGCAGCCTCAAGGAGAGGCTGGATAAGGTCTTGGATACTTTAGGTTGGGGATTGAGGTTCCCACAACCTTTAATCACTCACCTAAATTCCCTGGAATCAGACCATTCCCCGCTCTTTCTTGCCTTCTCAAAAAGCCCTACTCCTATTAGGCATTGACAACCCTTTCGTATGTGTTGATAACCAGGTCTTAGAACAAACGCCTTCAGTGGAGGGATGTTGTTGATAACCTTAAAAGTAAATTAAAGGTTTGGAATAAAGATGTGTTCGGAAATATATTACAGCGTAAAAAAATTCTCCTCTAGAGATTAAATGGTATTACCAAGAAGCTTGCTTTCGGTCCTAACCCTTACCTTGAAAATCTCCAGAAAGGTCTTTGGGAAGAGTATGAAGTGGTGCTTAGACATGAGGAATTATTGTGGTTCTAGAAATCTAGGAGCTATTGGCTTTGCTATGGGGACAAGAACACCTGATTTTTCCATCCATCTACAATCACCCGGCAGAGAAAGAAACACATAACCATGATTTGAGAGTCACTGGGTGGTAGACAAAGTGTTATTGGAAGGCATGGTTTTTTATTTTTATAAAAGTCTTTACACTTCAGAAGTTCTCGTTCTTCCTTTTGTTTTAACAGGTTGTTTTCCAGTTCTGGCTGATCATCATCAAGCAATGTTCGACACTCAAGTTAGAACTGAGGAGATAAGGAGAGTTGTTCTTAGCATTGGGGATCTGAATGAGGTGGATTCAAAATTATGTGATTTTTTTAAAAGAGCCTTTATCAATCCCTCTCTGGTGGGGGATCTGAATGAGACTCTGATCACCCTCATCCCCAAAACTGAGCAAGCTTCCCACCTCAAGTAGTTTCGGCCAATCAATATGTGCAACATTTCTTATAAAGTGATTACTAAGATGTTGGCTACGCGTTTGAGGAGTGTCATGCATGTTTTAACTGAGCCTTTCCATAGCAATTTCATCCTAGGTAGGCAAAGCAACAACAACATTATTATAACTCAGGGAGTTGTCCATTCTATGCACAACAAAAAAGGTAAGACCGGTTGGATGGCGATAAAGCTTGATTTCGGAAAAGCGTATGATACATTGGACTGGAAGTTTATAAAGGATACCTTCATCGAGGCAGACCTGTCAAGTAATCTGGTAAATTTAATTATGGCTTGTATTACAACTCTGTCTATGCAAGTTCTTTGGAATGGAGAGATCCTAAATTCTTTTATGCCTCAGCGAGGAGTTAGGCAAGGGGATCCAATTTCTCCATATATTTTCATTCTCTGTTAGGAATGGCTTTCCCATCTGATTTGTGCTGCCCGGGAAGCTGGTTTATGGAAACCAATTAAAATCAGAAGAAATAGACCAAAATTAACTCATTTGGCGTTTGTAGATGATGTTATTCTTTTTGTGGAAGTCTCTCTAATGCAGGTGGAGGTCATTAACTCTTGTCTGGATATATATTGTAAGAGCTCCGGTCGAAGGATTAATAAAGATTAATCTCGATTTTTCTTCTCTAAAAATGTACATGAAAATATAAGGAGTGAAATTGCGGCTGAGCTTAGATTTTCTAGAACCTCTGATCTCGGGAAGTATTTAGGTGTGCCTATCCAACATCCAAATAATATTCGACATCGTTTTAATTATATTTTAGATAATGGTAAACATCGCCTGAGTAGTTGGAAATGCAATCAGCTTTCCTATGCAGGAAGATTAACGTTAGCTAATTCAGTTTTGCAAGCTCTTCCTTCCTATGTAATGCAGACCTACCCGTTGCCTTCCTCTATTTGTGATGATTTGGATAAATTGTGTCAGTCCTTTGTGTGGAGTGAGACTGATTATCATCGTAAAATTCACTGGAAAAATTGGAATTCTTTATGCAAATGCAAGCTGGCAGGAAGGCTAAGTCTCATGCAATCAACATTAGTTAATGTTGGAACATGGTTTGTTGAAAACCATGAGTGAGAAATTTTGGGTGCGAATTATAAAAAAAATCCAAGTCTCACATAGAAGAGTTTGAAAAAAACAACTCTCAAAGTCCCACATGGAAGAGTTTTGAAAAAATAAAAATTAAGCTCTCAAGTCCCACATTGGAGAAATGAGGAACATGAGAAAAATCTCATGTTATAAATAGAGGTTTTCTCCATTCATTTTAACTTGCACCAAGTTGAAGGCGTTTCCTCTCAACTTCTCTTTCTCCCCCCTAATATTCCGCCGACGCATTTCCGGCAAACTTCTCCCCCTTTCTTTCTGTGACACTTAAGAATTGGCACATGCAGCCAAAGTGGGATATCGAGAACTGATACTGGTAGTCAGTATTGTGGGAAGAGAATTGGCACGAGTAGCCATATTATGGGTAATTTCCATATTTTGGATGTCGTTCCTAGCTTTTGTAGTGTTAAACTTTTTCTTGACAATGCCTACACGGTTTATCGTCGAGATCTGTAATTTGGGCTTTTAGCCCCTTTTATTCATCGGAAAAAATGAGATCAAAACAACTATAATGTATGAAATTTTTTTGTGATACTTCATAGCTAAGTTCAAATACTGATTGTTGGAAAGCCAATGTTTTCATATGTTGGTGTGAATGTTAGTGCAAAATAAATGTTCGAAGAAAGCAAACGTCATGACAAGGTGGGTTTGATCTCATAATGATGTCCACTCAA
This sequence comes from Lupinus angustifolius, assembly GCF_001865875.1. Classification (NCBI taxonomy): domain Eukaryota; kingdom Viridiplantae; phylum Streptophyta; class Magnoliopsida; order Fabales; family Fabaceae; genus Lupinus; species Lupinus angustifolius. The sequence continues at coordinate 18,109,290 of NC_032010.1, forward strand.
AGGGTCTTGCTCGTGGATTATAGTATTCATAGTGGTAGTGGAGCTATCTACCATCGATTATTCTTTGAATCCAAACTGGATCTTCTATCTCACAATTTATGTCACTCTATATGCCATAAATTATAATTAGCTAGAAAAATATTTAATAATTAAATTTTTAATTTAAAAATATTTTTTAACTAATCACAAGTCATGATAAAAGAGTGATACATGGGACAACAAATATGCACCCCTTACAAACATATAATAAACACAGCAATATATAATGAGAACAAATAAGCAATAGAAAGCCATGTATAATGGACTGAGTTTAATAATAAGATCAAAGTAAAAAGCCAAGAATGGGCCAAAGCATACTCGCGTGTGACCACGAAAGCACCCCTCCTAGAAAAACAACACCTTTCTCTTTTACCCAGTATGTATGGACGGAAGCAAGCTAGACTATGTATTAGGGATTCTAATATGATATATATGAGAAAAATGTATACATTAGTGAATGAGTTTTATAGTGACCAATTATATTTTGTAGCATCTTCCACTAAATTGTTTTAAAAGGTCACGAATTGCTAGATCATAAAAAATACAATTGTCAAAATATTAAATTATTACACTTGACATAAAATATTAAGTTCATGATAGAGACAAAATATTAGGAAATATAAATACATCAATTCCACAAAATCAACATATTTAACTCATTTATTAGATTCCTCAACTTATTCTAAGTCTTTATTAGAAAGTTTTGCATCTTCAATATTAATAACATTTGGCTCATAATCATCATCTTCTTCATTGTCATATTCTATAATATAAAGTTTACTATATTAATAAAGTTGAATGATTAATTTAATGTATATAAGAGAACTTGAACTTAAAAAAACTTACCAACACAATAATGAAACCAACTATGTGTGCACAATAGAGCTAAAATTGTTTCATCATTTAAAGAACTGAACATACTTGTTCAAATCCGAACATCAATGCTAAAAGTAAATTTTGATGTCATTTTAGTTATTAGAGTACTTAATAAATTACAAGTCATCCTTGAAAGAGTATGAGAAATACAATTTGATCCTTCCAATATTATACTATATCACATTTTGTGGAATTTGTTCAAGGTTTGTATCTAAATAAATATCAAGTTCAATTTACCATGACAGACGGTTCTCTTAGTATTCTTATCTTGTTCAATTTAGAAAATAAATAGTCAATTTTATTAAACTATACATGAAAATTGAAATAATTATACATAATTTATAAAATCAACATGAGCTTGATATAAGGATATTAATTGAAACTTCTTTCTTTTTTCACTTCCTAATGAAGATGAAACTTGAACTTGCAAATGACTCTCATTGGATTGATCATCCTTGTTGACATACTCATCATAGATTTTGTACATATTCATTTTGATTCGATCCACATTCTTCATATAAAATGGATCAACATCTTCATATAAAAATTGCACAAAATCAAGTTTTTAGGTATAATAAGAATAACACCAAATGCAAACCCTATAGTATGGTCACTCTAATACTTTTATAGGGAGAGATCCACTTATTCCAAGAGTAAATTTTTAAACTTAATTATCATCCTAGCCATCAATTCTAGGGAAATCCAATGGTTTGAATTAATGAGTAGATCTAAACCATTAGATGTCCATAAAAAACTTACTTTTGGAGTAAGTTAATCCTCACTCTACTTTTCTAATTTGGCTTTCATGTTGTGAGCTATTTGAGGAATCACCGCATTTTCATTTGTCAAGATAGAGTTCAAAAGACACTCTATAATCTATATTTCTCCCAAATACAAATTTGATGTGGGGTAAGAAGACCTGAATATCAATTTGGTAATATTTAAATGGTCTCAAGAAGTCATATACTATTGTACCTTTATTCCACTTATATTATGATTGACACCAAATATAATTTGTATCATACAGATTAAAACTATTAATGGCAATACCAAAATTGATTGTGCTATCAAGCATTATAAAAGTAGAGTTTGATGTAGTGACACAATCATATCTCAATTCACTTCACATTCAATCCTACAAACAAATGCAACACAAGCAAACAAAATCATCTTAATCTACTTTCACTAATATTAATTTACTTCAATTTGTCTAAAAAAATTGTAACAAATGGCTTGTAATTTTTTTGTAGATGCTCTAGATAGGAAAAATATGGATCACCAATTAGAATATGATATCCAATTTCTTTTATCCATATTTGACTAAAGTTTTTATGCTAATCTAAACCTGTATGGATAAGTCCAACCTATACTCGAATTTACTTTGACCTGATTAGACTGGCCGAATAGCTCCATATAAGTAAAATGTTGCAAATTTGATACCTGGCCAGTTTTGGCATGTTTAACGTAAACACATTGATAAATTTATTTACAGGAATAGTGAGGTTGAAAACTTTAAAAAGTTCCATGCTGAAGCATATTAATAGCTACAATGCAGACATAAAAGAAAACAGTGTTGAGTGAGTGACCTTATTAAGGTGAAAGATAACACTCCGTACCAAAAGAAACAGTGAAAGGATGCCTCAGAGGAGACATTGTAATGAGCTTGTGCGAACTAACAATTAAATGTTACATTTCATCAAAGTATCAAACTCATGTTACTTATGCAGTAATGTTGTTCCCATTTTCCCAAGACAAACTCAATTAAAGTACAGCACTCAGCAGGTGGATTTATACACTAAAATAGATAGATTAATAAAAAATAAAATTCTGAAAGTAAAAATGCCCAAGAGTTTAGTGAAAAAGACATGAAATTCGTCAATTTAGAGGGGGCCACTTAAAGTATTCAAGGAACTAAAATCAATTAATATATAAAAGATGGGTTTTACAAAAGATTTAATTGCTGATATCTTACTTTATCATTTATTAGAATAAGTGAGATTTTGTATGATTAATCGATTATATGGATATTAAATTTAGAGTAAATTATACTAACATTCTCTGAATTTAAGTGAAATTATATGAACCATCCTCACTTTTCTACACCTACATAAACCCCCTAATTTTTATACTTTCATCATACTAACCACCCCTGCATGAAAAATAAGTGTAATCTTTTAAACAAAAAATATGATAAATGCAATTATGTTAAACAAATCATAGTTTATTATGGAGACAAGTCCAAATAATATACAAATCAATGTATCATTATTATTTTTTGTTACAAAATGTATGAATAATTCTAAAGATATATTGTTTAAATCGCTCTTATATTATATCGTAACGAACCAAAAATAATAAAAAGGTATTGACTCATATATTATTTAGACTTGTCTCCACAATATATCATATTTTGTTTAGCTAAATTACATTTATCACATCTTTTGTTTAAAAGATTACACTTAGGGTTTGTGTAGGTGTAAAAAAGTGAAGGGTAATATGTGTAATTTTGCTAAAACTCAGGGGTCAGTATAATTTACTCTTGAATTTATTGTAATTCTATAAGAATTAATTGATTAACTACACTGTTAATCGATTAACTTTTACAGAATTACAACAATACGAAAATCCATATAATCGATTAAACATATTGTTAATCGATTATCACATACAAAATCTCAGTCATTCTAACTTAATTCAACAATTTTGGAATTAATTAATTAATATAAAAAAAGTTTTACAAAAGAAATGATTACTTGTGTGTCACTCTATGATTAGTTCCACAATTTTCGGTATAATTTTTTTAATATATAAATAATCAAATTAATAAAAATACAAAATTATCATTAGTGATATATCTAAATTAACCAATGCATAAAAAGTGACAAGTTAATGTTTGATAGTTAACACCAGGTATTGATTTTGTCTCATTTTTTATGTGCTTTCTTTCAATTTAACATATTAGACCAGATTTGCCCATCCAGACCAACCAAATTATCATGGATTGGTCTGGGGTCCTCCATTAAAATGTTCAATTATCAACCTAACCCAACCAAACAATCAAATTTATTTTGTTTGTACAACTCTATATGAAAACTGAATAAACTCTATTAATATATAGCCCTAAGACTTCATGCCATATCGGGAAAAATGCGATGATTAAAAAAATTATAAGCCAACCAATTTATTTCCTTGAGTATATGGGGGAAACTTAACCCTTCAACTAATACAAACATCAATCCTTTACTTTATACAATTTGAAATGCGAGTTAAGGAAGAGTTATACAAGTCCAAAAATGTTGTATTATTTCTACCTAGAACATTGAACCATGAACAAGTGTGATTTTTTATCAAATCAAATAAAGTATGTATATCGTCTTTCTTTCTTTTTTTTGGCAGAACACCCACAAATTTCATTGATAGAACAAAGGTACATAAGAAATATTACATATTTTTAAATTTATAGTTAGGCAATAAAAGTCTATTCCTATTAAACTCATGTCAAAGGAAAGAAGGGGTTAAATTCCACCAAGAATTAGCTCTAGAATTCACCCTGAAGGAATCAAGTTTATCAGCACAAGTATTATCTTCTCGGTATATATGAGAAACTCTAAAGTTCATTAAGTTCATAATGCCACAACACTTATTCCAAGCGTTTCTTAGCTTCCAAGGGATTGCCACCTTACCCTTGAATATGTCAACAACCATACTAGAGTCACATTCCAGCCAAACCGCAGACCAACACTTCCAATGAGCCAGTTTTATAGACAAGATTGTAGATAATAGCTCATCATACAGAGAATCTTGAATGCTCATGTAGATTGCAAAGCACCCGAACATCTACCCAAAACTGTCTTTGGAAATTTCTCCACCTCCAACATGCCCATAAGAGTCATGAGCAACCCCATCTGTATTAATTTTAACCCATCCAGGGGTAGGAAAAAGCCACAACACTTCAGAAATAACATGAGCCAGGCTGAATTTTGGAGTGACCTTGAAGGCTGTAAATATTAAAAACTCTTCCAAAGAAGGGTTAGCAATAGACTTTGAATAATTGCCAATCATGGCAATGTCCCTTTTATCATAGTAGAGGCTTGAGAAATGTTAATTCTAATGTTTTCAAACCTAAAATTGTTTCTACAATGCCAGATTACTAAAATTATGCTTAGGATAGAGGTTGTGACCACCTCATTAAGTTGAGAACTCCAATTTCTGTTAGCAACCTGCATAGTAGATGTAATAGAGGACCTTTCTACGGGTTTTCCAAGAAGTTTGTCAATCCAGTTCTAAAGATAGGTAGCAAAAGGGCATTCAAGGAACAAATGTTTAAAGGACTCTGATGCAGCATGACAAAGGCTACAAATTGAAGCCAATGGGATACCTCATTTTTGTAGGTTCTAATCAGTAGGCATTCTGTTGTTGACAAGTCTCTAAGTATTAAATGATTTTGTAGGAGGGATTGATATGAACCAAATCAATTTGCACCAACTTAGTTGATTAACCTCAAGTTTGAAGTAGCTATAAGCATATTTAAGGGTAAGCATCCCATCACTAGAATGCTTCCACACCAACTGATCACTCTAATCAGGACTAGGAATATGGATTTTAACCATAGAGTCAATAATTATAGGATAAAGAGAAGCAAGCCAAGATGGAATAACCCATTTTTGATCCTGAATAAAGTCAGCAACCAATGTTGACAAAGCTGATTGAAGATGGGCATGGATGCTCAAAGAGTCCACCAGAGTGCAACCAAGCCAATAATCAGACCAATATCTAATTTTTGGACCATTTCCAACTAGCCAAATTGAGTTGTAAATAACCATTTGCCAAACTTTTTTAATTCTGGGCCACACATAAGACTTGGCATAACCAGCCTTTAACTCTCAAGCTCTATAGAACCTTTGTCTGTAAAAAGAAGTCTATTCATGATTAGAGGATTTCATTTCCCAAGCAAGTTTAAGGATTGCAGCCTGATTTAGGTCATAGGTGGATCTCAAACCAAGACCACCCTCCTTAACTGGACTACACAATTTATGCCAAGCAATTGTGACAATCTTCTTCACCTTTGTATCACCAAACCAAATGAAGTTTCTGATGCTTTTATCCACAGATTTCAGTAGGGAAGTAGGCCAAGCATAAACATGAAAACTGTAAGCAAGCATATTGTGAATAGTCTTAACCAGTTCAACTCTTCCCATAGTTGAAAGGGAGGATGCAAATGGATAGTCTTAGGCTTTCCTTTGGATAAAGGGACCCCATGTACGTAAAAGGAAGCCTACCAACAGAGAAACCCAACCAAGAAGCCAAATTTAAGTAGATTAGAACTTACATTTCCCAAGATTAATATATTGCATAGAAGCCTGCGCATATGAAGTGATCAGGTTTTTAAAGGCCAGAATTTCCCTCCTTAGATCTTTACAAAAGATGAGGATGTCATCAGCATAAAGAATATGGCTAGGAGTGTTGCACTAA
>NC_032010.1:18115776-18123123 GCF_001865875.1 Lupinus angustifolius
CTTGGTTATACCTCTGGTGAGTACATCCTCAGCTAAACAGAAAAGCAGAGGGGACAAGGGATCCCCTTGTCTAACCTCTCTTTTGTAAGCAAAATAACTCACACTTTGGCCATTAACAGCAATTGATAGCTTAGCTGAGTTCAAAATGACCTTGACCCATCTAATAAAATTCCTATCAAACCTAAAACTTGAAGAATGTCGAGCAAGAAACCCTAATAAATTGTGTCAAAAGCTTTTCTAACATCAAATTTTATAGCCAAGTTGCCACCGAAGGTCTTGTAGTCTAGAAGGTTAATTGCTTCAGAGGCAATGTAGATAAAATCTTGAATATGTCTTCCCTTTATAAAGCCCATTTGCTGGTTGGAAACAATGCTAGGGAAAACAACTGCCAATCTATCATCCAAGGCTGTAAAAATAACTTTAAATTGGAAGTTGGGCAAAGCAATTGGCCTGAAGTCCTCAAACTTGTCAGCCCTTAGAGACTTAGGAATAAAGACCACTGAATTGGAGTTTAGATTAGGAAGCATCCAAGATTGAGTGAAGAATTATGAAACTGAGTTATAAACATCTAAGCCAACAATCTCCCAGAATTCCTGATAAAAGCATCCCCCATCACCTTCCAAAGCAAAAATCACAACCTTGATTTCTTCATGAGAAGGGATATTGGTAAGCATGCAATTATCCTCTTTAGTGACCATTTTTGGGATCAAAAACTGAATAAGACCATTAGGCTAAGAGTAATTATCAGAAGCATATAACTCTGCAAAATAAGACACAACATGGTTAGCAATGGCAGTAGGATCCTAGAGAGTGTTTTCTCAATCCCTTAGAAGAGTCAAGGATTTAATGGCTTGTCTGATCTTAGCCAACTTATGAAAATAAGTAGTGTTTCTGTCACCACTAGTATGCTAGTTTACTCTAGCCTTCTCCCTCCAGAACTCCTCTTCAATCCTTAAAGCAATCAACAGCTCTTGTTGAGCCAAATTCTTATCAGCTAGGAGGTCCTAATCATGACCCACGACATTGATTCTTTGCTGAATAGAGTCAATTTCCTCCCAGGCCAATTTAAAACTAAGATGAATGTTACCAAACACCTCTTTATTTGATGTTCTCAGGCAATTTTTAAGGTCCTTGAGCTTCTAGGAGAGGACAAACATAGGACAACCAACAACCCTAGAATTCCAGCTATCCTCAACCAAAATTTTCAAGTCAGGATGAAGAATCCACATTTTATGAAATTTGAAAGGGACAGGTTTGATGACACTAACCCTAGAGGCACACAATATCAAAGGGTGATGATCAGAACCAATTCTAGGCAAGGTGAAACAAGTAGTATGCGACCACACATTCAACCTAGAGTCATTGCAGATAGTTATATCAAGCCTTTTCTTAGTGTGGGAAACTTCTCTTCTCTTATTGGACCAGGTGAAATGAGCTCTTCTAGTGACAACATGAGTTATATTGGCCTCATCAGTGAAGGATTTGAAGTCTTCACCAGCAATTCTATTAGGTAAATGAGATCCTCAACATTCATTAGCCCCTAACACAACATTTAAGTCACCAATGCAACACCAAGTCCTAAAAAAGAAGTTAGAAAAGAGTTGATTTCAGACCAAAGCTGTCATCTTTGCAAGATTTGATTATGAGCATAAACAACACATAGAACGATTTTTTTGTGCTCTATGTCTAGCTCAATTGAGATTTGTTGGAAAGAGTTAGCAATAAATTTTGGTTGGAGGCCAAGTTGATATATACTCCAAATGCTATGGAGAAGAGGACCTTTATCATTAACAATGAACAACTTCATACCAAATCAGGTTTATTTGCAATACATAAGTTCTTTATGATAAGTCTGGTGTCTAAATTACCCAGACCCCTACAATTCCAGAAAAAGACTCTCATTTGGCAAAATTAAGGTTCCCACCCCTTCAGGTATAATCAATTCTTTCAAGACTTCGTCTGTGTCTCAATTTTTCCTTTTGAGATTTAGACAACACCTAGGTGAAGTTTCTTTCTTCAACTATATTTGCTTCAGATTCATTATCATTTTCCCAAAGCCTTTCTACTAGCCTCGAATCCTTAGCAACAACATGATATACAATTTGATCTCAAGGTTGCACCTCAAAATGCTCAGTTTGAAGATTTTTGAGAACTTGATCCACATTGATAGCTAAATCTCCATTTCTACTATTAGAGTTTGTATCACCTATGAACAGCTCAATAATACTTGGCAAAGAGTCAAGGCTAGGTTCAGGATGAAGAACAACGCTTTCCAAAAGATTTAGATTCCCTAAATGATCAATTTCAAGGTTAACTACAAGATTATCTACCAGATTCCCCTTTGATTGCTTGGCCACATAGTTAATCTTCTTACTAGCTGGTTTGAGGCTTTCCTCCATCACAACGTATTTTTTTTCCTACACACTGCAGCAAGATGCCCTACGGAATGGCACCCAGTGCAAAAATCGGGTAGATTTTCAAACTCAAAGTAAACAAAGAAGGAGAACCCCTCCCTCTCAAATAGAATCTGATTTGGCAGGGAGCTCTTTAAATCAACATCAAGAATAACTTGCGAAGTGAACAAAGAATCTATTGGATGTAGCCTCATCCAACGAAATAGGAGTACCTAAACCTCTAGCGTTTAAGAAAATGATTTTAGCACTCCAATAATCTTGAGGAAGGCCCAAGATTCTCACCCAACACTGGGAGTGATAAAGCTTCTACAAGTTTGGATTAAAATTCAGTGTCCAAAGAGAAAGGCGAAGCAACCCAGGCCTTAGATTCCACGAATCAATTGCACAAACACTTCGCATATCCTCAACCGAGGAGAAAGAGAAATCATAGAACCCTCTTCCCAAAGAGATCATGTTCCATTTACTAATCGAGCTCCATAGAGAGGAGAGCTTGGCTTTTAATCATACATGCCAAAGTTAAAAATTGCATTATTTTTTAAAATCAAGCACACCAAAGTTCCATATTTTCAAAATTGTCATCACAATAAACACATCAACAATCAACTAAAACTGCATTCCTTATACAAATTTATTTTGAAGGTAATGTACCCAAAAGTACTTCCAAAGATAAAGCTAACACCTTATATAATATATAGAGCTAGTGTTTTTCAAAATCTTTTGAACACATAAAGGATAAAAGTTAAGGCAAAATGAAAACCATGGTGTATAGAAAGAAAATCATAAATATCCTTAGCAAAATATAAACCAAAGTCATCATATCACCATGTCCATTCATGAATTAGTAGTATATCAAAACTAAGTGACAACAACCAATTATAAATTAAGTAAAAGATATATGCGCTAATAATGTAAGAATATTTTTACATTGTCACTACATTATCTATCACTAATATTTTATCCTTATTGACTTTTAAATATAGGTAATACAAATGAATGATGAGTAATATATTATCTGTATATAAATCTTTAAATTGATAGTGTATAGATATTATACTCATAAATTTGCTTAAACAAGTGACCCTCCCATGCAAACAAGTTTTGCTCCTAATATCATCTATGTTCTTTGATGGTTGGTCGGATGATCGAATCTGGTGCTTGGTTGAGGTAGCCTACATATAAGTCTAGATGGTATTGAGTCTGGACCTGCCGGGAGAGATACCTAAAAATTTCTCTAACGATCAAGTCAGATTGAGACATAGGGGAATTAATGAAGAACAAGTGAAAGTAAATGCAAGTAATAAATGAGTCAGTAAGTGAGTTAATGAAGGGATGAATGAGATAGATATACTTTATGTAAGGAGACATCCCCTATTTAAAGTAAATGAAATGGCTGGCGTGGTATATGTCTACTGGTTGATGGTGATTGACAACAGGTGTCTTGGGCATATAAAGGCATATTCCCACAGTATAGTATGTCTACTCCTAACCATATTGTTAGAGGGACATGCCAGATCTACAGGCAGAGTAGAAGTGTCTAGTTGAGGATGCATTAAATGAAGTGTCAGGGGTAATTATGAGGCTTATAGGAGAATGACGTATGCACTCAACTTGTACTTGCTTAGCCCCTGGTTGGTCGGAGAGGTCTCATCCTAGGCGAACAAGGTGACCGACTGATTGGGTTGGAACAATTGCTCCCAGTCTACCAGTATGCTTGGTCGCAAGCATGTCGGCAGTCTTTAGTTGTCTTGGACGACCCGAGTAGTACGGCTGATTGGAGATGAATAGTGGCCTGGGAGGTTACGTGGTATCCAGTCATACGAGTAGAGCCATTCTTTTCACCAGAGAGAACTAGTTGGTCGGAAAGGTGACACGACATCTTCCTTCCGGGTTGGTGGTAATCTAGTAGCTCAGTATGCTAATAGATTGATGGTGTGATAGGTGGGTCAATATGGCGTTTCATTGGCAGCTAACACGTAAGGGGGTCATCATTTTGTCTTGTTGGCAGTTGGCACGTGGGGGGTTAGAGTCGTCTTTCATATGAGGTACCCAAACATCAAAGGTCACGTTGGTGAAAGGTCATGTTGGTTCGTTTCCCACTCGCTAGTTGTCCTTGCCTTTTTATTGCTGGGGTTGGGCCTTGCCTATGGCCCTAGTCCTAGTCCATTCCTATAAATAGAGGGTCCCTCCTTCATTTGGCTCCACTTTGCTTTCTAAGAATTTTTGGAGAATTTCCTACAATCTTCTACTACTAGGTAACTTGTTTTACCTGAACCTTTTCTTCCATCTCCCCAACTTTAGCTACTTGGTAATTTCTTTCATCTCTCTCTTGCTATTTTTATTAACTATAGTTGATTCATGGATATATTTGTCCAGACTGATTCGAGCTTTGATGAGGTGGAGGTCTTGCCCAAGCCTTCACCCAATTTCACTTCTTGTCAACCCATCACCACTAGTGTACGAGTTTTGCCTTTGCCCGATGATATGGTCGGAGTGACCTTTCCCTCCTATCGTTGTTAGGTAACCAGGGGAGGGGAATGGTCGGAAGGAGTACCACCATACTAGACCGAGCAGCTTTTCTTAAGAAGCAGTGTTCCATCCAGGATGAAGTATCCAGTTCGAATTATGACAATTCTTCTAGTGACAGTTGACAATGGAGATGAACATCGCTTTTTGAGTTGACCGTTATACGATCTTTAAGGCCTTGATACTTCTAGATTAAAGATACTAGTAGGTCGATCGAGAGGTGCAAGGCACACGCAGTTCCTATGTGGGTCCTGCCCAGCCGATTGTGGATGTTCTGTCAAACCGGCCAATGATATTTGTTGGTATGTCCCAGAGATGATGATAGGGTCTGTCTAGACCTCCTGACTGAGACGGGAAACAAATGGATTTATTATATGTACGAGTACATCACTCGTAAGTTCAACGTGAAGATATAATTGGATGGGTGGTATGTTTTCGTGCTGAGTCACCTCCAAGTGGCCCCATCCCAATTCCATTCAAATGCCTGGGGATTTATCCATACAATATAGATTTTATGTGAGGTGATGGAGCTGTCTTGATGCCAATTTGCTCAACCCATATATCAAGGAGGTGGTGGATGACATCTCCTTGTCGAAGTTGTTGAAGCTGGTCCGGGAGATTGGCATTATGGTCGCCTCGGTCGCCAAGTAACATGGATAATAAGGGTGTGATGGCCATCTAGATGGGGGATGAGGCACTATCCAACCTCCAGGAGCAACACTCGGCTGAGCTCCAAGAGCTGAAGGAGAAGCATTTGGAGGTAGTGAAATCTTTAGAGAACTAGATAGTGACCATTGACAAAGAGCTGTCGAAGCTGACCTCCTAGCTTTAGGATGCCCAAGAAGCTGCTCTAACTGCCTCGGAGAATCCAAGCATGGCAGAGCGGGAATTGACCACCCTAACTAACAACTTCAAGAGGTTTGAGGGGGAGAAGCATCAACTTGCTGACAAGTTGAGTTTTCGGTAGAGCGGGAGGAGTCTTCCCAGGCAGAGATTGCACGCCTGGCCTGGGAGGTAGCTCTATTATGGGTGAGCGGAAGCAGCTAGAGGCTAAGTCTGGTGATGCTATTGACGCCGGTTGGGACAATGCTTTTCCGCAAGCCCAAATGGTGTACCCATACCAAGACTGGTCCTTGACTTGCTTGGATGTCAAGGTTACAAGCAAGGGGGACCTGATTGCATAGAAGGTTGAGGCTTTGGTTAAGTTGTCGGTGTCGGGCAAGGATGAAGGAGCGGCATGAGTGTCCCATTTATTTTTACTTGATTTTATCTTTTGATATAATTGATATAGGGCTTGTACTAGATTCGGTGTTTTATTGAAATTTTCATTTCCTTCTATTTTGTTCCTTTATTAGCACTTTTTTCTCTTGTTAAATGGTTATAAGCATCTGGTGACTGGAAGCACGGATAATGTGTAACTTAAAAAAAGGAAAATAGAATAACTCATAGAATAATCCTTACTGGGCTTGACTAATTAATATATAACTAAATAAATGGTCAGTCGAATAAATTTGTAATCTGAAGAAATTATCGTCTTGATTTGAATGATTTTTAATCGGAAGTATTCACCATCCGGACTTGGAAATGAATAACCGTCGACCGAGTAAATTTTAGTCTAAAGTAATCGTTGTCCATACTTGGTTAATGAAGCAGTTTGAATAGAGTACGGATTTGGGTGAGCAAAGGGACTTGGTCCGTGCCGTACTAAATTGATATAGGGCTTGTACTAAATTCGGTGTTTTATTGAAATTTTCTTTTCCTTCTATTTTGTTCCTTTATTAGCACTTTTTTCTCTTGTTAAATGGTTATAAGCATCTGGTGACTGGAAGCACGGATAATGAGTAACTTAAAAAAAGGAAAATAGAATAACTCATAGAATAATCCTTAATGGGCTTGGCTAATTAATATATAACTAAATAAATGGTCAGTCGAATAAATTTGTAATCTGAAGAAATTATCGTCTTGACTTGAATGATTTTTAATCGGAAGTATTCACCATCCGGACTTGGAAATGAATAACTGTCGACCGAGTAAATTTTAGTCTAAAGTAATCGTTGTCCATACTTGGTTAATGAAGCAGTTTGAATAGAGTACGGATTTGGGTGAGCAAAGGGACTTGGTCCGTGCCGTGGAATATTTGAAGGAAATCATCACCAAAGTGGGATATGGTCCACGCTTTTGAGGGGTGTTATTTTAATCGTCGACTAGAGGGGACTTGGTCTTTGCCCTTAAAGATTTGAGAGAGAGAAATCATCGTCAAAGTAGGACAAGATTCACGCCTTTGAGGGGTGTTATTTTAATCGTCGACCAGGGGGACTTAGTCCACGCCTTGGGAGGTTGAGAGAGAGATCCCTATCAAAGTATGACATGGTCTAAGCCTTTGAGAGGTGCTATTTTACTCATCAACAAG
>NC_032010.1:18123223-18130054 GCF_001865875.1 Lupinus angustifolius
GTGCTTCGCAGTCATTGGGAGGAACCTGGACAAGGCTACCAACCGGCCATTCAACTATTGAACTTTTTTTATCAATCGGGGGCTTCTCATGTTGATGATGGTTTAGAAATTGATATGATTAGCTTCTATTCCGCAGCTTGTTAGCAGGAAACAAATGAACTTCCCCGCTTCTACCCCGAATGCGCACTTCTCGGGGTTAAGCTGCATGTTGTACCTACGAATCTATTGAAACATACCTTCAAGGATGGAGACATGATACTGAAAGTGCAAAGTGTCAAGATGGCACTATTAGCTTGCCTATGTTTTGATGAAGACAAGGAATTAGTGAACTAAATTGATATAGGGCTTGTACTAAATTCGGTGTTTTATTGAAATTTTCTTTTCCTTCTATTTTGTTCCTTTATTAGCACTTTTTTCTCTTGTTAAATGGTTATAAGCATCTGGTGACTGGAAGCACGGATAATGAGTAACTTAAAAAAAGGAAAATAGAATAACTCATAGAATAATCCTTAATGGGCTTGGCTAATTAATATATAACTAAATAAATGGTCAGTCGAATAAATTTGTAATCTGAAGAAATTATCGTCTTGACTTGAATGATTTTTAATCGGAAGTATTCACCATCCGGACTTGGAAATGAATAACTGTCGACCGAGTAAATTTTAGTCTAAAGTAATCGTTGTCCATACTTGGTTAATGAAGCAGTTTGAATAGAGTACGTAAGTCGTTAATCGATTAAAATGAAATCAGTTTTCATCAGTTTCAACAAATAACTGAAAAACAGAATTCAATTATTCTCAACAGTCCGTTAATCGATTAAGAGCGCACTTAATTGATTAACTGGGTGTTAAACGGCTTTTCTATATAAACTGTGATTTTACACCATGCTTCATACATACATTTATTCATTTTTAGAATTGCTAAGTTGCATATTTTCGTGGGAATATTTGAAGGAAATCATCACCAAAGTGGGATATGGTCCACGCTTTTGAGGGGTGTTATTTTAATCGTCGACTAGAGGGGACTTGGTCTTTGCCCTTAAAGATTTGAGAGAGAGAAATCATCGTCAAAGTAGGACAAGATTCACGCCTTTGAGGGGTGTTATTTTAATCGTCGACCAGGGGGACTTAGTCCACGCCTTGGGAGGTTGAGAGAGAGATCCCTATCAAAGTATGACATGGTCTAAGCCTTTGAGAGGTGCTATTTTACTCATCAACAAGGGGGGGGGGGGACTTGGATGAATAGTGGCCTGGGAGGTTACGTGGTATCCAGTCATACGAGTAGAGCCATTCTTTTCACCAGAGAGAACTAGTTGGTCGGAAAGGTGACACGACATCTTCCTTCCGGGTTGGTGGTAATCTAGTAGCTCAGTATGCTAATAGATTGATGGTGTGATAGGTGGGTCAATATGGCGTTTCATTGGCAGCTAACACGTAAGGGGGTCATCATTTTGTCTTGTTGGCAGTTGGCACGTGGGGGGTTAGAGTCGTCTTTCATATGAGGTACCCAAACATCAAAGGTCACGTTGGTGAAAGGTCATGTTGGTTCGTTTCCCACTCGCTAGTTGTCCTTGCCTTTTTATTGCTGGGGTTGGGCCTTGCCTATGGCCCTAGTCCTAGTCCATTCCTATAAATAGAGGGTCCCTCCTTCATTTGGCTCCACTTTGCTTTCTAAGAATTTTTGGAGAATTTCCTACAATCTTCTACTACTAGGTAACTTGTTTTACCTGAACCTTTTCTTCCATCTCCCCAACTTTAGCTACTTGGTAATTTCTTTCATCTCTCTCTTGCTATTTTTATTAACTATAGTTGATTCATGGATATATTTGTCCAGACTGATTCGAGCTTTGATGAGGTGGAGGTCTTGCCCAAGCCTTCACCCAATTTCACTTCTTGTCAACCCATCACCACTAGTGTACGAGTTTTGCCTTTGCCCGATGATATGGTCGGAGTGACCTTTCCCTCCTATCGTTGTTAGGTAACCAGGGGAGGGGAATGGTCGGAAGGAGTACCACCATACTAGACCGAGCAGCTTTTCTTAAGAAGCAGTGTTCCATCCAGGATGAAGTATCCAGTTCGAATTATGACAATTCTTCTAGTGACAGTTGACAATGGAGATGAACATCGCTTTTTGAGTTGACCGTTATACGATCTTTAAGGCCTTGATACTTCTAGATTAAAGATACTAGTAGGTCGATCGAGAGGTGCAAGGCACACGCAGTTCCTATGTGGGTCCTGCCCAGCCGATTGTGGATGTTCTGTCAAACCGGCCAATGATATTTGTTGGTATGTCCCAGAGATGATGATAGGGTCTGTCTAGACCTCCTGACTGAGACGGGAAACAAATGGATTTATTATATGTACGAGTACATCACTCGTAAGTTCAACGTGAAGATATAATTGGATGGGTGGTATGTTTTCGTGCTGAGTCACCTCCAAGTGGCCCCATCCCAATTCCATTCAAATGCCTGGGGATTTATCCATACAATATAGATTTTATGTGAGGTGATGGAGCTGTCTTGATGCCAATTTGCTCAACCCATATATCAAGGAGGTGGTGGATGACATCTCCTTGTCGAAGTTGTTGAAGCTGGTCCGGGAGATTGGCATTATGGTCGCCTCGGTCGCCAAGTAACATGGATAATAAGGGTGTGATGGCCATCTAGATGGGGGATGAGGCACTATCCAACCTCCAGGAGCAACACTCGGCTGAGCTCCAAGAGCTGAAGGAGAAGCATTTGGAGGTAGTGAAATCTTTAGAGAACTAGATAGTGACCATTGACAAAGAGCTGTCGAAGCTGACCTCCTAGCTTTAGGATGCCCAAGAAGCTGCTCTAACTGCCTCGGAGAATCCAAGCATGGCAGAGCGGGAATTGACCACCCTAACTAACAACTTCAAGAGGTTTGAGGGGGAGAAGCATCAACTTGCTGACAAGTTGAGTTTTCGGTAGAGCGGGAGGAGTCTTCCCAGGCAGAGATTGCACGCCTGGCCTGGGAGGTAGCTCTATTATGGGTGAGCGGAAGCAGCTAGAGGCTAAGTCTGGTGATGCTATTGACGCCGGTTGGGACAATGCTTTTCCGCAAGCCCAAATGGTGTACCCATACCAAGACTGGTCCTTGACTTGCTTGGATGTCAAGGTTACAAGCAAGGGGGACCTGATTGCATAGAAGGTTGAGGCTTTGGTTAAGTTGTCGGTGTCGGGCAAGGATGAAGGAGCGGCATGAGTGTCCCATTTATTTTTACTTGATTTTATCTTTTGATATAATTGATATAGGGCTTGTACTAGATTCGGTGTTTTATTGAAATTTTCATTTCCTTCTATTTTGTTCCTTTATTAGCACTTTTTTCTCTTGTTAAATGGTTATAAGCATCTGGTGACTGGAAGCACGGATAATGTGTAACTTAAAAAAAGGAAAATAGAATAACTCATAGAATAATCCTTACTGGGCTTGACTAATTAATATATAACTAAATAAATGGTCAGTCGAATAAATTTGTAATCTGAAGAAATTATCGTCTTGATTTGAATGATTTTTAATCGGAAGTATTCACCATCCGGACTTGGAAATGAATAACCGTCGACCGAGTAAATTTTAGTCTAAAGTAATCGTTGTCCATACTTGGTTAATGAAGCAGTTTGAATAGAGTACGGATTTGGGTGAGCAAAGGGACTTGGTCCGTGCCGTACTAAATTGATATAGGGCTTGTACTAAATTCGGTGTTTTATTGAAATTTTCTTTTCCTTCTATTTTGTTCCTTTATTAGCACTTTTTTCTCTTGTTAAATGGTTATAAGCATCTGGTGACTGGAAGCACGGATAATGAGTAACTTAAAAAAAGGAAAATAGAATAACTCATAGAATAATCCTTAATGGGCTTGGCTAATTAATATATAACTAAATAAATGGTCAGTCGAATAAATTTGTAATCTGAAGAAATTATCGTCTTGACTTGAATGATTTTTAATCGGAAGTATTCACCATCCGGACTTGGAAATGAATAACTGTCGACCGAGTAAATTTTAGTCTAAAGTAATCGTTGTCCATACTTGGTTAATGAAGCAGTTTGAATAGAGTACGGATTTGGGTGAGCAAAGGGACTTGGTCCGTGCCGTGGAATATTTGAAGGAAATCATCACCAAAGTGGGATATGGTCCACGCTTTTGAGGGGTGTTATTTTAATCGTCGACTAGAGGGGACTTGGTCTTTGCCCTTAAAGATTTGAGAGAGAGAAATCATCGTCAAAGTAGGACAAGATTCACGCCTTTGAGGGGTGTTATTTTAATCGTCGACCAGGGGGACTTAGTCCACGCCTTGGGAGGTTGAGAGAGAGATCCCTATCAAAGTATGACATGGTCTAAGCCTTTGAGAGGTGCTATTTTACTCATCAACAAGGGGGGGGGGGACTTGGTCCTCGCCTTAGGATATTTTGAGAGTGAGACTATCGTCAAAGTAGGACATGGTCCACGCCTTTGAGGGGTGTTATTTTAATCGTCAACTAGGGGGACTTGGTCTTCACCCTAGGATGTTTTGAGAGTGATACCAATGTCAAAGTTGGACATGTCATGCATTTGAGGGGTGTTGTTTATTTGGGGGATGGAGTTTCCTACAACAATAATCAAAAGAGATGGATAATACCTCGTTAATATATATTAGTTTTCTTTATTTGGATTACATGGGTTTGCCCGGCCTCACAATAGGTCGATCTTACATTATAATTGTTTTTAAGCATAGAAAAGTCGGAGGTTAGTAGTGTTACATGTTCGGGGGATCTCCTTCCATGTTAGATCTGCCAACTTGTAGGCGCCTTTGACAATCTTACTAATCACCCAGTAAGGCCCTTCCCAATTTGATAACAGCTTCCCTTTGGTAGAGCAAATATCTGCTTTTCAGAGGACCAGAGTTTTTGCTTCAAAACTTCTGAGAACTATAGACGAGTTGTATTTGTTTGTTGTTCGTCTTTTTTGGGTTGCCACTCTTATCTGAGCATGGTCCTTTTATCTCTTTGATCCAATCTAGTTTCTGTCTTAGGATAATTGGATTGGTTCTTTCATCAAACTGCAAGGTCCTCTGAGTGGGCTCGCCTATCTCGACCAGAATCATGGCCTTTGACTCGTACGTGAGTTTGAATGTTGATTCCCCTATAGTAGAATAAGGAGTTTTTCGGTAAGCCTAGAGTAATGTTGGAGCTGGTCGAGTCAGGCGCCTTTTGCTTCATCATGTCCTTTCTTAATTCCTTTCATGTTGACCTTGTTGGTTGCTTATGCTTGTCTATTCGTATGAGGATGTTCAATTGAAGTGAAGTGTTGTTTGAGGTGTAAGCTGGATAGTAGCTCTTGGAACTTTCGATCTGAAAATTGGGTGTCATTCTCTATTTGCAAATGTGATGGATGATAAAGCTTCAACCTCTATCCATTTTGTGAAGTAGTCTATAGTGTCTATCGAGAATTTAAGTTGTCCAACCGCTAGGAGGGAGGGTCCCAAGATGTCCATGCCCCATTTACAAAATGGCCAAGGGGTCATGGTGGTGGTCAGTTCCTTGGGTAGAGCTTTGTGTAAGTCGACAAACAATTGACATCGTGTGCACTACTTAGGTAAGCTTTTACGCATCTTTCTCCATAGTAGGCCAATAGTCCCGCCCGTAATATTTTCTATGGCCCCAAGGTGGTGCCCACAACTTCCTTCATGAACATTTTTGAGTATGTATTGTTCCATGTCGAGGCCTAGGCATTTAAGTAGTGGGGTAGAGAAACCCTGATGATACAATGAACCTTGGAGCAAGATATACCAGGAGCAATGCTAGAGGAAACTCTATTTTTCCTTCTGGTTGGAGGGAAGATCATCTTTTAGAAGATACTTAATGATTGGATCAGTCCAATCGTCCGGAATAGTGATTTGTTCAATGGCCAAGACTCTTGGTTTGAGAATCGTCCCCTGAATAACCGATCTGTTGTTACCTATTCCTTTAGTGCTAGACAATTTGGAGAGAATGTTTGTGCAGGTATTTTGTTCCCTTGGGACATGTTGTATAGTGGCTTCTTTGAATTTAGCCATTAACTCTTTTACCTTTTTCAGGTACTAGCCAAACAATGTGCTATGATATGTCAAGCTGGGAATCGTTGCATATGGCAATCTTTTCAGCGCCGACCAGCCTTCCTAATTGCAGACTAGTTATGCACGCTTCATATTCAGCCTGGTTGTTTGATGTTGTGATGGTTAGAGTTAGAAAATGTTTAATAGTCACCTCATTGATGTTATCTAGCAATATTTCGGCTCTATTTCCCTTTGGGATAGATGATCCATCTACATAAATGGTCCACGCCTCACCTTGGTTATCCGGCTATGTGGTCATCTCGACAACAAAATCTGATAGGATTTGACTTTTTATGGTCGTTCGGAGTTCATATTGGATATCAAATTGTGATAGCTCGATGGACCAGGAGATTATGTGGTCGGCAAGCTCTGGTTTTTGCTGAACATTATTGATGGGTTGGTTAGTCCGCACCACTAACAGATAGGACTAAAAATATTGTCGCAAGCGTCTAGTGGCTACTAGGAGGGTGTAGGCTACCTTTTCCAACTGTTGATATCTAAGCTTTGGGCCCTATAGTGCTTTGCTTCTAAAATAAAATAGGCTTTCTCCATATATTGTTTCTTGGATAAGAACCTTCACCATGACCTCATCTATTATGGCTAAGCAAACATAAAGCACTTCACTAGGTGTTGGTTTGGTGAGAAATGTAGGGGTAGCTAGATATTGTTTGACGATCTGGAAGGCTTCTCCGCAATACTTTGTCTATTCAAACATTTTGCTCTTTTTAGCAGTTCGAAAA
>NC_032010.1:18130154-18133284 GCF_001865875.1 Lupinus angustifolius
ATGTGTCTTAATTATTGAGTCTAGGTTAGGTAAACCTAGATGCAAATCTCACAAGTTCTAGAAACTATCATATCATTTACATGAGACATGCCATATAGATTATTATATGTTCATGCATTAATCATACATGTTATTTATGCATCTTAGGCATAACATAATGGTAAAACAAGTATTGTTGATAAGCATAACATATAGGTAGTTTACCATTTAATCTCTTAACTGAAAATATGTCACTTAATCGATTAAGTAAGTCGTTAATCGATTAAAATGAAATCAGTTTTCATCAGTTTCAACAAATAACTGAAAAACAGAATTCAATTATTCTCAACAGTCCGTTAATCGATTAAGAGCGCACTTAATTGATTAACTGGGTGTTAAACGGCTTTTCTATATAAACTGTGATTTTACACCATGCTTCATACATACATTTATTCATTTTTAGAATTGCTAAGTTGCATATTTTCGTGCTCATTGTATGTCATATAGGCAGAGAGAATTGCATATGAGATAGTGTGAGATACTATCATGCTTATGGATTAAAATGTCATCCAATTGCATGTGATTAAATATGTTCATCATTCTATCTTTTCTTGCATGATTCTCTCATTTCATTTAGAGATTTCGTAGGGTAGAAATTATATGTTTCTGCATGATTCTGATCTTATACATATTCTTGATAATTTGTGAGATTTGTATAGGGTTTATAGTTGATCTTTAATTGTAATATTTGAGTCATTTTGTGTTACATAATACTCTGTTTTTGTGTTGTTTTATGATAAGGAAAGTAGTCTCTTGGTGTCTTACCACCAACGAGATTTTGTGAGTATTCACCAAGACTTAGAGATCTTGAGTGTAGAACCACTCTTGGTTGGCGGCTAGATCGTAGGAAAGGTTTTCCTAGGCGATTAGTATAGTCAAACCAAGGTAAGGTTTCTGGGAATTCAATAAGGTAGCATCTAAGGTCTTGTAATTGGAAGTGTGTATGTAATATACATTTGTTTCAGTTTTAGTGAAGAAAATCTCTCGAGATCGCAAGCGGAGGACTGGATGTAGTTTTGTAGTGGACCGCAAAACGAACCAGTATAAAATCCTTGTTGCAGACTGTTTCTTACCCTTATCTCTTTACTTTTTCAAGTTGTTTTAATTGCCTATTTTAACTGATAATTTGAATACTGTGATTATGCCATATAAAGATTAATTCTGTTCAAATATATTTGTTGTATCATTTCTGTATAATCAGTGAATGGTTGTGTAATCAAGTCATTCAGCAACTGTCTTTTTTGTCCGACTTAATCGATTAAGTCATTACTATAATCAATTAATTGAGTGTTTTCCAGAATAAGGGTTTTGGTGCCAAAAGCGGTATTTGGGAACTGCGACACCTATTCAACCCCCTATTCTAGGTGTATTTTATCACTGATACCTAACAAGTGGTATCAGAGCTAGTACGACATGCTAGCTCAACCACATGTGTGTGATCCTTAAGGAAAAACAAATGGGTTCCACCAACCCCTTTGGCGGTGATGGTGCATCCATTAACCGTCCTCCCGTATTCAGTGATGAAGGATGTGCCTATTGGAAAGTCCGCATGAAAATCTTCACAGAAGCCATTGAATCAGATATTTGGGAATCCGTAGTCAACGGGCCTTTTGTTCCACAACATTTAGTGGACGATGAACCAAAAGAAAAACCTAAAAGTCTATGGACCGATGATGAACGTAAAAAGGTTCAATACAACCTACATGCTAAAAACATCATCACATTGGCCCTATTATATGATGTGGGACACTTTACAAGTGACTCACGAAGGCACTGGTGAAGTCAAGCCTGCCAGGTTGAATGCACTGACACATGAGTATGAGTTGTTTCGTGTGTTACCGAGTGAATCTAACGGTGACATGCAGAAATGATTCACTCATATAGTAAACCATTTAGTTGCTCTAGATAAATATTTTACCAAAGGATAACTTACTAATAAAATTTTACATTGTCTTGATAGGATATGGCAACCTAAAGTAACAGCTATGATGGAATCCAAGGATATTGACTCCATGCCTTCGGCGACATTATTTGGAAAGCTTCAAGAGCACGAGATGGAGCTTGGACGCTTGATAATGCACAAAGAATCAGACCACAAAAAGAAAAGTGTATCTCTCAAAGCTACAACGTCTCATTCTATAGAAGAGAAAGAAGAAGATGAGTCTGATTCATATGGATGATGAAACTTTTAGCCTTCTCGTACGAAAATTCGAGAAATTCCTAAAGAAAGGAGGCTTCAAACGTTTCCAGAAGAAAGAAGTGCGCGAGTAACCTAGAAAAGGCAAGGGTAACAAAGAGCGCTTCACTTGTCATGAGTGTAGTAAGCCAGGACACATGAGGTTTCAATGTCCTACTTACCTCAATAAAGTTGATTAAGAAAAGAGCACTCATCGGGACTTCAAGTCAAAGAAGGCCTACATTGTATGGGACGTACAAGAGGAGGATACGACATCGAGCACCACATATGAAGAGGAGACAACCAAGCTATGCTTAATGACTAGAATAGATGATGCTTGTTGCTCAAATTCAAAGGAGGTAAACAACGAGGTATATTATAACACCTCATCTATTTCATCTGATGATTCACCTCCTTATAAGGATTTATATAATGCTTTTGTCGAATTGCATGATGAATTAAAGAAATTAGCTAGGATTAGTTCTGATAGAAAAAGAGTAATCCTTCTAAAAGAACAAAAAATAGTTTCATTACAGAAAGAATTAGATGAACTAAAACTAGAGAATGAAACATTAGATCTGATATATTCCTGTAATGCATACAATTGCTCAAATGATAAGTTATGCCAATCAACTGTCTATGATTCTTGCGAGACATTGAAAAATGAAAATTTCAGACTTAATGAAAAACTCGCAAAACACCCAGAGAGTCAAAATATGTTAGACACTATGCTTAGCCAAACTAGAAATGTTGGTGACCATCCCAGACTAGGATATATTCCCCCTATGCGTAGGAGAAGACCATATAGGAGACCTATTAATCGGTCTAATAAGAAGGTTCCTACATACTTTTATTGTGGCACACATGGCCACACTTCCTACTCTTGTTACATTAGAAAATATGGTATACCTAGTG
>NC_032010.1:18133384-18136211 GCF_001865875.1 Lupinus angustifolius
TTGGTATCTAGATAGTGGATGCTCGAGACATATGACGGGTGATAGATCAAAATTCCTAGATCTATCCTTGAAAGAAAAAAGGTTTGTCACGTATGGAGACAACAGCAAAGGAAATATACTTGGCACCGGAACGATTGGCAACTCAAATCAGGCAGTGATCGAGAATGTGCTATATGTTGAAGGCCTGGAATACAATCTCTTGAGTATCAGCCAATTTTGCGACAAAGGTAACCGTGTATCTTTAGATTCTGAATGTTGTATAATTCGTGACAATATATCTAATAAAGTTAAGTTTGTTGGATATCGTATAAATAATATCTATATGATTAACATGGAGGACGTCACTACTCTATTTTCAAAATGTTTTATATCTAAAGAGGATGACATCTGGCATTGGCATAGGCTCGTCGCTCATATTCATGTAAAGCATCTAGATAAATTGTCTAAAAATAATTTGGTTGATGGGCTACCAAAACTTGATTTTAAAACTCAGGAAACTTGTGATACTTGTCAAAAACTGTAAACAAGTTAAAAACTCTTTTGGTAAAAAGAATATGATATCCACAACAAGACCCTTGGAGCTTCTCCACATGGACTTGTTTATACCATCACAGGTTAGGAGATTTGGTGGTAGATTTTATGCTTTAGTAATTGTTGACGATTTCTCTAGATTCACATGGACACTATTTCTATTGTCCAAGAGGGGTGCATTCAAGTCTTTCAAAAACCTTGCCAAACAAATCCAAAATCAGTTTAACCATAAGATAGTATATATTCGATCTGATCATGGTGGCGAATTTGAAAACCATTAATTTGATAAATTTTATGATAAATGTGGTATTATGTATTAATTTTCGGCCCCTCGTACCCCTCCAACAAAATGGAGTTGTTAAGAGGAAGAATTGAGTCTTAGAAGAGGTTGCTAGAACCATGCTGGACGAAAGCAAGGTTCCTTATGAACTTTTAAAAGGCCGAAAACCTAATATTGCTCATTTTTATGCTTTTAGTTGTAAATGTTTGATCTTAAATAATGGAAAAAGAGCTTCAGCGAAATTTGATTCAAAAGTTGATGAGGGTATATTTTTAGAGTATTCATTGCATAGTAAAGCTTATCGAGTCTTTAATAAATATTCAATGCAAGTAGAAGAGTCTGTACATGTCCATTTTGATGAATCTTCTCCAAAAGAGAAGAGAAAGGTATTTTCTGATGATGTTGCAGGTGCTTTAAAAGAAGCATACTCTAAGGACATGGACCAGGACAAAGAAGAAGAAGAAGATAAAATTGTCCAAGATGAGCATCAGGACCTGCCGATCGTGTGGAAAACCAAGAAGGATCATCCACTCAACAAAGTTATAGGTGATATAACTACGGGGTGGTAACCTGTAGCTCTTTACGTAATTTTTGTAACTTCGTTGCTATTGTATCTCAAATCGAGCCAAAGACCATCGATGAGGCCATTGAGGATGTGAACTGGGGTATAGCTATGCAAGAAGAACTAAACCAGATCGAGCGTAATAATGTATAGGACTTGGTCCCTAAACCTAAAGAGCATCCAGTGATTGGCACTAGATGGGTATTTCATAACAAATTAGATGAATCTGGCTTGATCATAAGAAATTAAGCACGCTTAGTGGCCAAAGGCTACAACCAGGAGGAAGGCATCGATTATGATGAGACCTACGCTCTTGTAGCCATCTTAGAGCCATTAGGATGCTTATATCCTTTGCATCGATTATGAACTTTAAGCTCTTTCAAATAGATGTCAAGAGTGCCTTCGTGAATGGCTACATTCAAGAGGAGGTATATGTAGATCAACCTCCCGACTTTGAAAATTTTAAATATCCAAACCATGTATATAAGCTCAATAGGGCCCTTTATAGCCTGAAATAAGCTCCCAGAGCTTGGTATGATAGATTGAGCTCTTTCCTTTTGGAAAAAGGGTTCTTGAGGGGTATGGTTGATACTATCCTCTTTATCTGTAGATTAGATGATAATTTATTATTAGTTCAAATATATGTTGATGATATAATTTTCGGATCTACTAATGACATTCTTTGTAAAGAATTTTCTGAGATGAAGTATGGTGAATTTGAGATGTCGATGATGGACGAGCTGACCTTATTTCTTGTGCTACAAATCAAACAAATGGAAAGTGGCATCTTCATTCACCAATCAAAATACTGCAAGGAGTTACTGAAAAAGTTTGACATGGAAAAGTGTAAAGAAGCTTCAACACCTATGGTGTCCGCTTGCTACCTAGACAAAGATGAAAAGGGAAAAGCAATCAAGGTAACCAAGTATCGAGGGATTATCGGCTCATTATTGTACTTAATTGTGAGCCGCCCCAATATTATGTTTAGTGTTTGTATGTTTGCTAGATTTCAAGCATTGCCTAAAGATTCACATTATACTGCTGTTAAAAGGATCATGAGATATTTAAAAGGAACAACTAATATATGATTATGGTATCCTATGGATGCCTCATTATCCTTGGTAGGGTATTCCGACTCTGATTTTGTGGGATGTAACTTGGATCGGAAGAGCACTAGTAGGACTTGTCACTTACTAGGCAGTTTCTTAGTAGCATGGCACAGTAAAAAACAAGTGTGTGTTGCTTTGTCTACCGCCAAAGCGGAATACATTGCCATCGGTGTGTGTTGCGCTCAAAATCTATGGATGAGGCAGTAACTTAAGGACTTTGGACTTAAACTAGAAAATATTCCTATAAAATGTGATAATACAAGTGCCATAAACCTATCCAAGAATCTCGTTTTGCATTCTAGAACCAAGCATATAGAAATTAGACATCATTTCTTGCATGATCAT
>NC_032010.1:18136311-18142892 GCF_001865875.1 Lupinus angustifolius
TTATTATGTGCTTCGCATGTTAAATGTCTTATATGCTTCAAAATGTATATTTGTTGAATGCATTATATTCCTAATATAACTTATGATCTAGCATGAATAATTCTAAATGTATATGTATTTGATTAAAAATTACTTGATATATGTTAGAAATCTTTGCATGCTTGCAAAACCCAAAAACCTCTTGTTTCTACAAATCTGATGTCAGTTAATCGATTAACTATAATTCTTAATCGATTAAAATGAGTTCTAGTAGCAAACATTTCATTTTTCACGAAATTTAATCGATTAACGTTCCACTTTAATCCATTACCTGGGCTCATTTCTCTGAAAATCTGGAATTTAAACTATGATTAATCGATTAAATACAGCTCTTAATCGATTAATCGATTAAATACAGCTCTTAATCGATTAACGACAACAGATAAATTAGAAACAGTAGCGTTTTTGCCATTTTTTTTAAACCCTCTCTTCCCCCTTTTCTCTCTAAATCTCAGAAGCAATAGCAAAATTTCAAATCTTTAGCTTAAAATAAGAATTAAACCTTCACCTATATCCATATTGTACCTAATTTCATCCCACTTTCTCTCAAATCCTCTTAGAAACCTTATTCCCAATTCCAAACCCTAAGCCTTGGTTCCCTCCCTTATCCTTCTTCTCCTCTCATACACTCATGGTTTTCACTCAAAAATGTAAAGAGGACGTTCGAAGAGGTTCAAGACATCTGCTCAACGCACTCGGAGGCTTCCTACTGCTTCATCTTCGAATTTGAGTATGAGGCACGATCGTGGAGATCCCTACTAATCTCTCATACTTCAGAAGAATCGGTTGTCAAAGTTGGAGGGAAGGAAACCAACCTACATAAGGTATGCTGATCTAACCTGGATGGCGGAACAAAACTTTTAGTTTCCACAAGGTATGCAAGCTCAAGGTGTTGTGATGTTTCTGGAATTAATGGGAAATCTGTACCCCGCGTTAATTAGAGAATTTTATGCCAACTTTCGATACAAGGATGGCAAGTATTGATCTATGGTCTTTGGAAATTTATTTGAGATGGATAGTGATATTTTTATGAATGTGGGTGGCTTATCCACTAATGGTGCTACCCTAGGTGATTGTGAATGGCTTAAGGATTTTGATGTTGCTGAGGTTTACAAATCTTATCTGAGAGGTCCCCATCTGTATATCCAGGGAAAACTAACAAAAGCTGGTTCATTATCTATAGATAATAGATTACTTCACTATTTGATAGCTTACATTTTAGTTCAGAGGAATACAAATCATGCACAACCTACTGTTAATGATCTAAAATTCATGTATGTTTTTAACAAAAATATTATAATTAATTGGCCTGAGGAGATCCTGAAGGTCATGTATAATGTCTCTACCTCGCAATCCAAGTTGCTTCCCTATAGTATATTCATTTCGAGAATCATTGATTATCTACATATTGACGTATTTGACACCATAATCACATAGACTTCTGATTAAGATCACCTTATTGGTGAAAGCCTAATCTACAAGATGGGTAACTACAAGTATGGAAGTACTTGGCAATACCAAGAGGGTTACACAATCGTGGATTTGGATCTATTTGTTGATGAGTATCAGGCTAGAACAGATCAGCCTGATGTAGGAACTCAGAGGGAGCCAACTGGAAACCCGATGTAGGAACAATCCTTTGGATTAGCTCAGTTGGATGCCATGGAGCCAAGGCTAAATAATAGAATGGTCTACATTTTCAGTCTTTGAAGGACTCTGATAAGCAATATATTACACACTATTCATAACCTTAATTTAGCATGATTGATGATTCTTGGTGCCTAATTAACTTTGTTTCACATGGTTTAGTGTTTTAGATTTTATTGGACTAATATTCCTAAAATGAGTTAATTTGGGATTATTTGGCCTGATTAAATCTATTATCATTTTCATATCACATTTGGCACCGATGGTAATTTGGGCATTATGGAAGTCGAGGATATGTGTTGAAGTGAAGATTGTATTTTTATTTTAGGAGTTGTTTTTATTATGATTTAGCTTTGGGCCCATTGTTTAGGCCCAATTCGGTTTTATGTGTGTTGGAAGGGTTAAATTCGGATTCCCCACTCCAAACGCACATACTTCATTTTTCCCTCATTTTGAAATACACTACATTTCCGTTTTCCCCTCTTTTTGCTCTGCTAGGGTTTGACTTCTTCTTCGCTTTTCATTTTTGGTTTGTTCTTCCATTGCCATAGAAGGCTAAATTTCTAGACTAAGTTCCTTCGGTAATGTATCACAACTCTTGAGGTTTTTTGTTATTAAGGCAATTTTCGATTTCTTTATTGTTGATTTCTTCTATCTTATTTCTGAATATGGTTTGCTTAATTCCATTGCTTAGAAACTAGTTGGTTGAGTTTATCTTCACTTAGTTGATTTACTCTCTCTAGTGCACGAATACTTAGTTCGTGAGAATTTGTTAATCATTTCATGCTTATACTGATTTCGCCAAGTTAGAGGTTTAGGTTCTGGAACTTTGAATTTATTATCGCTTAGTTAACTGATTCTCTACAAATTCGAAAGTTAATGGGTGTAATCTATCTTTTGAAACCGAGGATTGAGTTGGGAACAAACGAACCAAAGGGATTTAGCCTTTTTATTATATTGATTAACTAGTGTTTCTGAATTTGATTTATGTTCATACTATCCAACAACAAAACCCCCTTGTGTGTGTGTGAGTATAAGGTGTTTGAAACTTTGCTTGAAAGATAATCCTTGGGAAACGACCTAAGAGTCACTTCCTAGTACTACAATTTTTAATTATTATATTATTTGTATCAGGTACGGTCTCGATCAAGTTTGGCGCCACTATCAGGGATATTCGGTTCTTGTCAAAGGTTCTTAGTATAGTTTAGTGAGTGTCTTAGAATAGCCATTCTGTTTGGGTGTCAAAATCTGCCTGTAGCATTCACTATTTGTTGTTTGCTGTCTTGTTTAACTATTTGCATGTTGGTTGATTCGGGTGTATGTTGGTTAATTCGGGTGTATGTTNNNATATAGTTGTGGTTAGAATTTTTGCATGAAACTTTGTTTCCACACTTCTTTCATGACATATTGAATATTGGATGCACCATAGTCAATCACCTTGTTGCTGGTTGTGAGATACAAACAAGTAGTGACTAGTTTTATTGTTGATTTTCTATTTTTGGCATAACTTTGGAATTTTTGATCAGAATTGGACATATTATATATGCATTTGGGGTATAAAAATCCAACGATTATTTCTCTACACACTGCGTCCGTAGAACCCACCCTGAAAGTCCAAAAAGAGCCTGTTTACTATTTCTTTTTTATTTTACAAGTTTATTTTTCCAATTCTTTTGATTTTGTTGCATTTAATTAAATTAGTTAGGCTTTGAGTTTTATCCTGAAATTTTTTGTGGATGTTTCCTATGATATTAGGATTTTATTGCTGCAAAGTTTTGGTTGATCACTGAAATTTAACATGTATTTTACTCACTGCCCTACATGGTTCTTAGTGTTGCATTTAGTGTATGACTAGGGGAAATCCTAACTCTTTGCGTCCAATAAATCCTGAAATTGATAGAACATTTCATAGTTTGGTTAGACAAGTTAGGAATTTAAATTTAGATAGTGAGTCTTTTCATCTTAGTGTTAGTCTACCTGATAGTGATATTGATTCTGTTGTTTCTTTGCATTCTGATATTTCTGTGCATTATGTTGCATACTCTGAAAATATGGTTGAACCACATCCAATCCCATGTGAAAGGACATTAAGGGAGTTGGATGCACCTGATTTCACATACGAAAGCTTGTGTATCTAGTATCCCAATGAGGATTTGCCATATGTGCTCAAAACTGGACTAATCCATCTGTTACCTAAGATCACATATGTTTGAAGGCATTCCCATATTCACTTGACGGCACTTCAAAAGATTGGCTGTATTACTTGGCCCCTAGTTTTATTACTAGTTGGGATAACCTGAAGAGAATCTTCCTTGAAAAATTCTTTCCTGCCTCCAAGACAACTGCAATTAGAAAATATATTTCTCGAATCAGACAACTACATGCAGAAGGTTTATATGAATATTGGGAGAGATTCAAGAGACAAGTGCAAGCTGCCCCCATCATCAGATCTCTGAACAACTCCTCCTGCAATATTTCTAAGAGGGTCTGAACAACATGGAGAGGAACATCATTGATGCTGCTAGTGGTGGTGAACTTGGAGTTATGACCCCTTTTGAGGCTAGAGGTTTTATTGAGAAGATGTCTTCCAACTCTCAACAGTTCAGTGCAAGAAGTAGTGATGCTATAGTGGTTAGAGGTGTCCATGATGTTGGGACAGATTCGGTGAGGCAAGATAATCTTGAGAAAAAAATTGACTCCCTTGCTACCTTGGTCACTCAACTTGCCATGAATCAGCAGAAACCTCCACTTGCAGCACGAGTTTGTGGCATTTGCACCGCAAATGACCATTATGTTGATGTTTGACCATTATACCTTTACTTGATGCAATCAAACAAATTCCAAGTTATGCAAAATTTCTAAAGGAGTTGTGCACTGACAAGAGGAGGATCAAAGGTAATCAGAGGATCAGCTTGGGCAGAAATGTTTCTGCACTAATAGGTAAATCGGTTCCTCACATTCCTAAAAAGTGTAATGACCCAGGTACATTTGTTGTACCTTGCATAATAGGTAATAGCAAATTTGAGAATGTCATGCTAGATCTAGGTACTTCGATTACTGTTATGCATATGTCTGTTTTCAGATCTCTTTCACTTAGACCTATGCAACTCATTGGGGTAGTGATTCAATTCGCAAATAGGAGTACTGCCTACCCTGCTACTTTGATAGAGGATATCTTGGTTCGGGTTGGTGAACTTATTTTTCCTGCTGATTTTTATATTCTCGATATGGAAGAGAGATCCTCCCGTAACATAGTTCCTATCATTTTGGGGAGGCCATTTTTTAGAACAGCCCGAACCAAGATAGATATCCAAGCTAGAACATTGTCTATGGAGTTTGGTGATATTGTGGTCCGGTTTAATATTTTTGATGCTATGAAGCATCCATCTGAGGATCATGTTATGTTTCATATTGATTTACGTGATGAGTTAACTAATGAGCATATCTGTGATTTTTTTAATGATTTTGATTCTATGCCATTGATAGACTCATACACTTGTCATACATGCACTGATTCTAAAATGTGTAATTCTTGTATTGATGAGTTTCTGCATATTTCTGTTGATCCAAATGTTGTAGAATCAGATTGCACTAACCCTATTGCTGCAGACACCATAGAGCAATCAGATTTGCTTGTTCAGGTGCAAGCTGCAGAATTTATGTCAGCTACTTTGGTTCCATCTGTTTTGCAGGCACCTGTATTGGAGCTTAAACCTTTGCCTGAAAACCTCAAGTATGCTTACTTAGAGGGTGATGAGAAGCTTCTTGTTATTATTTCCACCTCCCTTGATGTTGATCAAGAGGAAAAGTTATTGCAAGTGCTGAAGAAGCATAAGAAGGCAATTGGTTGGATCTTAGTTGATATTTTTGGTATTAGCCCATCTATGTGCATGCATAGGATACTCTTGGAAGATGGAGCTAAACCAGTGAGACAACCACAAAGGAGACTCAATCCAGTCATCCCTGAGGTTGTGAAGAAATAGGTCACAAAGCTTTTAAAAGTTGGGATTATATATCCATTTATGATAGTCATTGGGTGAGCCCAGTTCAGGTGCTTCCAAAGAAGACAGGAATTACAGTGGTGAGGAATGAGATAGATGAGTTGATTCCTACGAGAGTGTAAAACAGTTGGAAAGTCTGCATTTATAGGAAGCTCAACAAAGCAACAAGAAAGGGTCACTTTCCTTTGCCATTTATTGATCAGATGCTTGAGCACTTAGCAGGTAAATCTCATTAATGTTTTCTTGATGGTTTTTCTAGGTAATTCCAGATCCATATTGCTCCTGAGGATCAGGAGAAGACCACATTCACCTTCCCCTTTGGCACTTTTGCCTATAGAAGGATTCCTTTTGGCATATGCAACGCCCCTGGTACATTCCAGCGTTGTATGGTGAGCATTTTCAGTAATTTTTTAGAGAATTGCATAGAGGTGTTTATGGATGATTTCACAGTTTATGGATCTTCATTTGAAGCATGTTTGAATAGTCTGGATAGGGTTCTTCATAAATGCATCGACACTAACCTTGTTCTGAATTACGAAAAATGTCATTTCATGGTAGAGAAAGGCATAGTTTTGGGACATGTGATCTCAAATAGGGGAATCTGGGTAAACCCTGCCAAGATAGATGTTATTTCACAATTGTCTTACCCCTCTTGCGTGCGGGAGGTTCGTTCTTTTCTTTGTCATGTTGGTTTCAATCGCAGGTTCATTAAAGATTTTAGCAAGAAGGCTCTTCCACTATCCAACCTGTTGCAAAAGGAGGTGGTCTTTGATTTTGATGAGAGATGTATGGAGGCATTTGATTGCCTCAAGACAGCCTTTCCCACCACTCCTATTATCCAGGCACCTGATTGGATAGTCCCTTTTGAACTGATGTGTGATGCTTCAAATTATG
>NC_032010.1:18142992-18145591 GCF_001865875.1 Lupinus angustifolius
AGGATTGAGGGAGTTGTTGATATGGTGCCTATCAGAGATGATTTTCCTGATGAACAAATTTTGAATATTTCTGTTTCTTTCCCCACCCCTTGGTTTGCCAATATTGTAAATTATTTGGTTGCATATGTTTTTCCTCCTCTTGCATCTAGAGCTCAGAATGATAAACTTAAGAGTGATGCTAAATATTATGTTTGGGATGATCCCTATTTGTGGAGATTGTGTACTGACTAGGTTACTAGAAGATACATTCTAGATCATGAGATTGAGTCAGTCCTTCACTTTTGCCATTCTTTTATAGTGGGTGGCCATCTTGGTACCCAAAGGACAGCACGAAAGGTAGTTGACTCTAGAATTATTGGCCCACCATCTTCAAAGATGCATGGAGGATTTGTAGCACTTGTGAGCAGTGTCAGAGAGTAGGTGGTACCCTTTCTTGGAGACAAGAGATGCCTCAACAACCTATGTTGTTTAGCAAGATGTTTGATGTCTGGGGTATTGATTTCATGGGTCCATTTCCTGTTTCTTTTGGCTTTTACCATATTCTACTTTATGTTGATTATGTTTCTAAATGGGCGGAAGCTAAGGCCACCAGGACTAATGATGCTCGGGTTGTTATGGATTTTGTTAGGTCTCACATTTTTTGCAGGTTTGGCATACTCTACTTTCTGTTGATCATGTTGTTATGGATTTTGTTAGGTCTCATATTTTTTGCAGGTTTGGCATACCTAGAGCCATTGTTAGTGACCAAGGCACCCACTTTTTCAATAGATCCATGCAAGCTATGCTCAAGAAATGTGGGTTTGTTCATAGAGTTTCCACACCTTATCACCCACAATGTAATGGGCAAGCTGAGATTTCAAACAGAGAGATAAAGAGGATTTTGGAGAAGATAGTGCAGCCTAACAGAAAGGATTGGAGCAACAGACTTGAGGATGCTCTTTGGGCACATAGGACTGCTTACAGGGCACCCATAGGGGTGTCCCCTTATCGGGTTGTCTTTGGTAAAGCATGTTATCTTCCTGTATAGATAGAGCATCGTGCATATTGGGCTGTGAAAACTTGTAACTTGGCTCTTGATCAAGCTGGTGAAGAAAGAAAGCTCCAATTGAATGAACTCGATGAGATTCGCTTAGAAGCCTATGAGAACTCTAAGTTTTATAAAGAGAAGACCAAAAGATTCCATGATAACTTGATTTCTAGAAAGGAATTTTTGGTTGGTCAAAAAGTGTTGTTGTACAACTCTAGGCTTGGACTCATGAGTGGTAAGCTTCGTTCTAGGTGGATTGGTCCTTTTGTTGTTACTAATGTGTTTTCTTATGGTGCTGTAGAAATCAAAAGTGAATCCACAGATAAGAGCTTCAAGGTTAATGGGCATCACCTCAAGCCTTTCCTCACAAATCCTTCCTTAGTGGATGAACTTATGGAGGAGGACTCATTGGTTGAACCCACTTTCATCCCTCCATGAATCAGGGAGTTTTTCTTTCTCCCTCCATGAATCAGGGAGTTTTCCTTTCTCTTCTCTACTTTTTATTGAACTTGTCCAATTACATTGATTGACATGTATGTCTAGATTTTCTAATTGTGCTACATTGGGACAATGTGCAGTTTAAGTGTAGGGGGGGACTATTGTAGGTTGTAGGTTTTCTTGATGCATGCTTTTCTTTGACTTTTAGTTTTTGCTTAGGTTTGGGCATTTTCTCTCATACTTTCATTCACTTAATTCTTGATATCATGTGGTGTGAATCCATGCAATTCTGTTTGTCAAGTTGCTTTTCAGAATTAAGAGGTTGAAACAATTGTGATAGACTTGTCCCTTGTGAGAATTTGAGCCTTAATTGTGGATGGATTGTTGTATGTCATCTAATATTCTTTCATGTATGATTGCACTCTTGATTACTTGTACTCTAGAACTTGACTTTTTTCTTGTTGATACTTGATATTCACATGCACATATTGAAGTGATCTAGGCATTTATTTTGAATAAGCCACTTAGCCATATAATCCTACCTTGAATGAATTTATCCTTTGATATCCCCTTTGAGACTTTTACCTCTTTCATTGTTATTTAGCTCATTACAAGCTTATAAGTTGAAAAACTATGATTGTCCTAACCTTAGGTAATTTTGGAGCTTTGGAATTGTTTTGGGAATGGGTATTAAGTAAGAAAGGGTGCATTGTTCTTCAAATTTTGTGGATTCTTGGTTATGTCTTAATGATGGTTCATGCAATTGTGTATATAAGTGTTCATAAAAAAACGAAAATCAAAAATAAAAACAACAAAAAGAGAAACAAAAGTGAAAAAAGGTTGAGTAAGGCAAAGAAAATTGGAATTAGAGATTTGGTCTTATTTTGGGTTGATTTTTGCTTACTTTTTACTTATTCCCAATTGCTCCTCTATTCCATTTGGTTTTACCTACATATCTCATATTTATCCTACCTTGTCCTTGGCCCCATTACAACCTTGAAAAGTCCTTTAGATCTTTATGTGCATGTCCTTATGATGTTGATGTTAGAGGCTTGTCAAGCCTATGATTGTGTTTGTTTTCATGAAGTGCTTTGAGTGTAAACACTTGCAACCTAAGACACATGAGTGTAAACA
>NC_032010.1:18145691-18146215 GCF_001865875.1 Lupinus angustifolius
ATATCTTGATTTGATTCTTTTACTCTTGAGTGTTTGATTTTGCCCATTTCATTGCAGTTCCTAGATTTCATTGTAAAGTATGTGATTTCTTAGGTTTCTAGTTTTTGTGATCTTCTTGCATGACTCACTTTGGTGCATATTAGTTAGCATCGACTTATTTCTTGATTTTGCCCAAGAGTGCAAAAGGTTAAGTGTGGGGGTATTTGATGAGCAATATATTACACACTATTCATAACCTTAATTTAGCATGATTGATGATTCTTGGTGCCTAATTGACTTTGTTTCACATGGTTTAGTGTTTTAGACTTTATTGGACTAATATTCCTAAAATGAGTTAATTTGGGATTATTTGGCCTGATTAAATCTATTATCATTTTTATATCACATTTGGCACCAATGGCATTTTGGGCATTATGGAAGTCGAGGATATATGTTGAAGTGAATATTTTATTTTTATTTTAGCAGTTGTTTTTATTGGAGTTTAGCTTTGGGCCCATTGTTTAGGCCCAATTCGGTTTTATGTG
>NC_032010.1:18146315-18150658 GCF_001865875.1 Lupinus angustifolius
GTTTCACTTCTTCACTTTTCATTTTTGGTTTGTTCTTCCATTGCCATGGCAGGCTAAATTTCTAGACTAAGTTCCTTTGGTAATGTATCACAACTCTTGAGGTTTTGTTATTAATGCATTTTCGGTTTCTTTATTGTTGATTTCTTCTATCTTATTTCTGAATATGGTTTGCTTAATTCCATTGCTTAGAAAATGGTTGGTTGAGTTTATCTTCACTTAGTTGATTTACTCTCTCTCGTGCATGAATGCTTAGTTCGTGTGAATTTGTTAATCGTTTCATGCTTATACTGATTTCGCCTAGTTAGAGATTTAGGTTCTGGAAATTTAAATTGATTATCGCTTAGTTAATTGATTCTCAACAAATTCAGAAGTTAATGGTTGGAATCTGAAAATAATCTTTTGAAACCGAGGATTGAGTTGTGAACAAACGAACCAAAGGGATTTAGCGTTTTATTACATTGCTTAACTACTGTTTCTGAATTTGATTTATGCTCATACTATCCAACAACAAAACCCCCTTGTGTGTGTGTGAGTATAAGGTGTTTGAAGTTTTGCTTGAAAGATAATCCTTGGGAAACGACCTAGGAGTCACTTCCTAGTATTGTAGTTTTAATTGTTATATTATTTGTATCAGGTACGGCCTCGATCAGACTCAAACCATACAGATTTGGAGCAATTTGAGGAACGTTAGGTTGCCTCCATTGATAACCACTATCAGGCTATGAGGAGCTTTGTTCAGAACACTGCTGAGGCACAGAATGAGAGATTTTGTGCAAAATTTGAAAAGCTCAGATTCCTCATCCAGGGTGATAGTAGTCTGACCATTCCTGATGACAGAGATCCTCCTCCGCATCCCTATATTAGAAGTCCTTAAACCCTAGGTTGCCTTAGGTTTAGTTCTTCTATATGGCTAATTTCCAGGATTTATGCTGCTTTGTACTTTTGAGACATATTTTCTCTTATGCTTTTTGGGTTGTAACTCTAACTATCTACTTTTGATGAACTACTATGACTTGATATACATGTCATCTGAACTTAAATCGTTACTATATTGGTTTTTAAATTGCGTACATAATATGCTTATCTATGTCAAATATAGTATGAATATATGTTTAATGGTACTTGATCATGATTGGTTATATGCATCTCTTATGTTTGATTGAGCCTGCTGTTTGAATGCTATAATAAAAATGTTTGATCATTCCATGCCTGATTAGTTCTTGTATCTTAAATTTGTCCAATTACTATACTCTAACAGTTTAATCGATTAACATGTTCATTTAATCGATTAAATGCTAATCAACATGCGCACATGTTCAATTTTTCCTTCAACTGGTTAATTAATTACATTCCCAATATTAATTGATTAATTACAGTTTGATTTTATATCATAACTCTTCTTACTTTTGACCAAAATTCATTAGTTTATCTTTTTCATAATGTCAAAAGGGAGCGAAAGGTTGTTTTGTTGTTTGATGTGTGCAGGTTGTAAAGGTTGTAAATAAAATTCAGCTTTCGTTGTCTAGCTATGCACTTTAACTTTGAAATCAACAACCATGCATTTTATGACCATCTTTAAGTTATGCATCAAAACAAAATTTCGTATGGAGTTTGTCATCATCAAAAAAAGGGAGATTGAAAGTGCAAAGTGTCAAGATAGCATTATTATCTTGCCTATGTTTTGATGAAGACAAGGAAATAGTGAAAGCTTAAAGATAACTCAAGAAATCAACATACCAAAGATTCAAGAGCTTCATTTCTAGACTAGTGTCATAAATAGAGTAATCATTAATAGTCCTAGATATGTGTCTTAGTTATTGAGTCTAGGTTCGGTAAACTTAGATGCAAATCTCACAAGTTCTGAAAACTATCATATCATTTACATGAGACTTGCCATCTAGATTATTATATGTTCATGCATTAATCATACATGTTATTTGTGCATCTTAGGCATAACATAATGGTAAAACATGTATAGTTGATAAGCATAACATATAGGTAGTTTACCATTTAATCTCTTAGCTGAAACTATGTCAGTTAACCGATTAAGTAAGTCGTTAATCGATTAAAATGAAATCATTTTTCATCAGTTTCAACAGATAACTGAAAAACAAAATTCAGTTATTCTCAACAGTCCGTTAATCGATTAAGATGGCACTTAATCGATTAACTGGGTGTTAAACAACTTTTCTATATAAACTGTGATTTTACACCATGCTTCATACATACATTCATTCATTTATTTTTAGAATTGATAAGTTGCATACTTTTGTGCTCATTGTATGTCATATAGGCAGGGAGAATTGCATATGAGATAGTGTGAGATAGTATCATGCTTAGGGATTAAAATGCCATCCAATTGCATGTGATTAAATGTGTTCATCATTCTATCTTTTCTTGCATGATTCTTTCATTTCATTTAGAGATTTCGTAGGGTAGAAACTATATGTTTCTGCATGATTCTGATCTTATACATATTCTTGATAATTTGTGAGATTTGTATAGGGTTTATAGTTGATCTTTAATTGTAATATTTAAGTCATTTTGTGCTACATAATACTCTATTGTTGTGTTATTTTATGATAAGGAAAGTCATCTCTTGGTGTCTTACCACCAACGAGATTCTAGGAGTATTCACCAAGACTTAGAGGTCTTAAGTTTAGAACCACTCTTGGCTGGGGCTAGATCGTAGGAAAGGTTTTCCTAGGCGATTAGTGTAGTCAAACCAAGGTAGGGGTTCTGGGAATTCAAGAACCTTGTTGCATGTTATTTAGTGATGAAAATCTCCCTGGATCGAAAGAGGAGGACTGGATGTAGTTTTATAGCGAAAATATCCCGAGATCGCAAGGGGAGGACTTGATGCAGTTTTGCAATGGACCACAAATTGAACCAGTATAAAATCCTTGTTGCAGGTTGTTTCTTACCCTTATCTCTGTACTTTTTTCAAGTTGTTTTAATTGTCTATTTTAGCTGATAATTTGAATACCGTGATTCTTCCATGTAAATATTAATTTTGTTCAAATATATATGATGTATCATTTTTGTATAATTGTTGAGTGACTATGCAATCAAGCCATTCAGCAACTGTCTGTTTTGTGCGACTTAATCGATTAAGTCACTACTTTAATCGATTAACTGGGTGTTTCCCTAAATAAGGGCTTTGGTTCCAAAAGCGATATTTGGGAACTGCAACACCTATTCAACCTCCCCCCCCCCCCTCTAGGTGTATTTTGTCACTAATACCTAACAGATCCTCTTGGGGAAGGCTCTTGCCGATCATGTCATCTATATAAACCTCCATGTCACGTCCTATCTTATCACCAAATATCATGTTCATCATTCTCTAGTATGTCGCCCCTACGTTTTTCAGACCAAACAACATGATCGAGTAGCAATAAGTTGTCTTATTAGTGATGAAAGCAGTTTTGTCTTGGTCGGGAAGGTACATAGGGATCTGATTATAACCTGAATAGGCATCCATGAATAATAGATATTGATAGTCGGATGAGTTATCCACCAAATGATCAATGTTCGGGAGAGGGTATGGATCATTTGGGCATACTATATTCAAGTTTGTATAGTCCATACACATTCGTCATTTCCCCATGGTTTTTTAACTCACACCACATTTTCCAACCAGGTGGTGTAAGTGACCTCCCGAATGAATCCATCTTCGAGGAGCTCGGTGGTTTTTTAGGTGACCTACCTCTACTATCCTCTCAACTTCCATCTTTCGACGCTTCCGCGCTATCAGTGGCAGACCAAACAAAGATGTACTTATTATCATTCAAACATTTCACTAATCTTGACCTCTGAGTTTCTGAGAACGTGTTAATTACGTATACCAAATGGTCCTTATTCGAGCTGAGTTGTAGGGTAGTTTTTTCTCCTTATGGCTGAGGCTGGAGTTCTCCATCCTCAGCGCAAGCGTCTAGGTCAACCAAATGCACCCCCCCCCCCTCTGCCTCTTTGGCCCTCTTCTTGTTTCTTGGCTTGGTCTAAGGCTCATTTGATATCAAATCTTTGCATAGTGTTGGTCTCACCAGACCGTACAGACGCGGAGATCATAGGAGAGGAACTTCATACACATGTGTGGTGTGGAGACTATGGAGACTACTGCCTCTAACTAAGTTATTGTTGGTCGACCCACCAGTTGTCCATCATAAGGTTGGAGATCTCGGTTGCTCAGCCTCATTATTTCAAACAAGTCCTAGAACATAATATCTACGAGCACCCTTGGTCGACAAAAAGCCTTCCGACTTTCTTATTATTAATCTTGGTAGTGATGACCTGTGGGTCTACGTGTTCCTAGATGACACCTTCATAATCTCGATCGTCAAATG
>NC_032010.1:18150758-18219157 GCF_001865875.1 Lupinus angustifolius
TTCTGTCCTATTAGGACATTGGTGGCTAGTATCTCTAGTGGTTGCCTACATAACCTCCCGTACATACCTCTTTTGTGCTGGCCAGGAGGTGCCCCCTGTAGCGAAGCCCCCGGAAATGGTATTCGTATTAACTGAGCTTCTCTGTGTTTGGTTGTTTCAGGGGTATCGGTCGGCATGGTCCCTGTTCGAAGGACGCCCATGTTGAGTCTTTAGCATGGAACGCCCTTTGGGTGGGCTAGGTCGACGAGACGGGGGTGACCACCTTTGTTG
Source organism: Lupinus angustifolius (assembly GCF_001865875.1). Classification (NCBI taxonomy): domain Eukaryota; kingdom Viridiplantae; phylum Streptophyta; class Magnoliopsida; order Fabales; family Fabaceae; genus Lupinus; species Lupinus angustifolius. The sequence goes on from NC_032010.1 coordinate 18,151,029, forward strand.
ATTGACTCTAGCGATAAAGCGTTTTAGATGCACAACTTGTATGAGGTCTTCTATTGTGTCTCACAATTAGGTGCAATCTTCAGTTACGTGGCCAAACATGTTTTAGAAATCATAATATTTAGACTAGTCTTGGTTCCCCGTCTTCTTGTTTGGATTGGGTTTGGGGAGTTGGACCAGATGTGTGGCCACGACGTCTTGCAGGATCGTGGATCGGCTAGCATTGAGGGGACTTTAGACTATATATTTGGATTTTTTGGGCAATTTCGAGGGGTCACTTTTGGGAGGGTCATGAGACTTGGGTCTTTTGTCTTCCTGTGAGGGGCGATACTCGTTTTGTTAGGCAGGTGATTGAATGTGGTGGGTCTCATCTAAGTTAATGAACTACTGGGCTTTCGAGCGGAGATCCTCCATTATGGGGTCGGATTATTTGGTAAGTTCTTGTCTGAATAGACCATCTTGTTGGCTAGTGACTAACACATGCACTGCCACATTCTTCTCTGAATAGACCATCTTGTCCAAATATGAACGAATGATCTTGTGCGGACCTTGCCGAATATTGGACAAGGTATAATACGACCTTGGTTGTTCTTTACTCGTCGTATACCAGACGTTAAACTTGTCAGTCAAGATAGACCACTAGTCTATGCTATTGGGAGTTAGTCATGTGAACCACTGTAGAGCAGCATATTTTAGGGTGAGCAAGAAGGTTGAGCACATAATGAGATTTGAGACCCCGTGGAAGGGTATGACCGCCTTAATGGCATCAAGGTAGTCTTGCAGGATAGAAGTCCCATCGTATTGGTTGATATTGTTAGGGAGGGCTAAGTGTTTGGGTAAAGGGAATGGCATGATTGCCTCTATGAAAGGGTGTTTAGCCCTGGCGAAATTATGGTCGAATGGCGGCCATTGTTTGTGGTTTTTGTGTTTATGGGGGTTGTGTGCCTAGGGTGGGATTCTCCATCAGACTCGCCTCATTGCTCATCTGCAACAGGTCGTGTTGGTCTGTTTCTAGACTCTTGTCTAAGCTGACTGAGTTCTGCTATCAACTGGGCTTGCTGCTAGATGATTTGTCCTTGAGTTTGTATCATTTGGAGGAGTTGTTGGGTGGTTGGTGGTTGTTGTTTTGGGGAAGGAGGATGGCTGGCTTGTTGGGGGTTCAATGAATGGAGTAATGTGGTAGGGTGGCATATTTGTTGTTACATGTTCCATTTGGCTAGGAGGATGTATTTGGTTTCGAGTGGTTACCATGGTGTGGGTCCCCACAGACAGCGCAATGTTCTTTGATGGTTAGTCGGATCTGGTGTCCGGTTGAGGTGGCCATCTCTTGAGTCTGGATGGTATTGAGACTAGACCCACCGGGAGGTACCTGAAAGGTTCTTCGTTGATTAAGTCCGTATGAGACTTAGGGGAATTGTTGAAGAACAAGTGAGAGTTAATGAAGGGATGAATAAGATAGTTATACTTCCTGTAAGGGGACACCCCTTATTTATAGTAAATGAAATGGGTGATGTGGCATATGTCTACTGGTTGATGGTGATTGACAGTAGGTGTCATAGGCGTATAATAGGCTTGCTCCCACCATATAGTAGGTCTGCTCGTGACCATACTGTTAGAGGGACATGTTGCATCTACAAGCAGCATGACAATGTTTAGTTGAGAATGCATTAAATAAAGTGTTAGAGATAATTATGAGGCTTACAGGAGAATGACATAAGCACCCAAATTATGCTTGCTTAGCCCCTAGTTGGTTGGAGAGGGTCCTATCCTAGATGGGCTAGGTATCCGACTGACCGGGATGGAACAAATTATAAAGCCATGTAGAATCTTGATAAATGTGAACCTTTGTGATCATTTATTCTTGTCTTCTAATATTTGAAACAAACTAGGAAAAGATCATTCAAGTTGTGAGAGCCGAATAAGACATCCACTCAAAAACGAAATGTAGCAACATTGCCAAAAAAAAATTAAGTAAACTTGCAAGAAACTGGTCTTCATGCAAGCTGTGTTTTTCTCCTCACAAGAAAATTTTTCTGAATAGATATCATATCTTTCAGGAACTTTCTAGTGATCTTAAATATGGTAATCAAGAGCAATACTTATTGGGTGGGACAATCACACATAGAATTAGTTCATTATCAAAAGATGAGAAATACCCTTAATAGTCCCAAAAAACATGGTAATCAGGAAATCTATGGATTATTTATAACCGAATTAATAAGAGTAATTAGTCCATCAAAGATTTTTTTTTCTCCTTACAAGTAGACAATATAATCTTCTCTGCATAGAATGAAACTCCTTTTTTTTTTTGTATTATCAAATGTATCTTTCATCATTTTGAAGGAATTAATCTCTTTCAGAGTTTGTGGTTGTCTCTCCTAACAAGTGTTACTCCTAGGAATCAATCCTCAACATTGAGAATCTAGTAGGGCCTTATAATATTAGACCAACACCTTGTTGGTAGAATGAACCTCCCTTTATCAACAACTAACTTTCTTATGTTGTCTCTAATAAGAAACCCCAAATATAATACATAAAAGTCATAGAACCAACAACAAAAAGCTAAGTAAATAAAAATTCAGTGCTTATTCCACCAAAGAATTTGCACATTAATTCCACATGTTACTTTTAGACACCACAAATTCTCCCAACTTGTTTCTCCAACAATAATTAACTGTTTGAACATACCCAAATGAATTGCATGTTGTACTAGACTATTAAGTCCTTCAGTTACCAATAAATATAAGAAATGTACTAATCGGGTACTTGCTTCAAAGTTCAAACCTCTCTTATATCTTACCTCCTTTGTTACTGAACCATTAACCAAACCTAATAAGGTGTACATTATACACAAGTTTTGACCTGAGAAAAAATATATACAACAGCATACGATAAGTTTTATGTATTGTTATTATATCGTCCATCATTCATATTTTATTATTATTGATTCATCATTCATACGATATTTTAATATAAATAAATAATGGATTATGTATTGATTGTGTATAAATTTTTATACTGAGAGCTAGCATATATTACATTCATATTACACCCTTTGTTTTGCATTCATACCAAACCCTCTCCATTATATATTCTGAAAATATTAGCTAACATAATCATATTTTAAAATCAGACATTCTTTTAATTACCCAATTTCCTCCCATAATCAACTAGTTTATTCACGCAATTACTCTATCGATAATATCCCTATTATATAAAATAAATAAATAAACAAACAAAATGGAAGTATAAAAATTATTGCAAACTCATAGAAATTAGGCGAAATTCTCCTGATCTAATACAATCACAATAGCTTGGAAAACTTATAAATAAATGACTAAAAAAAAACCTCCTTCTCGATCTTTATATTTAACATAAAATACTTATACATATATAATGATACAGTACTTATTAATTAAATTATCTACATGTATATTTAATATAACTGTAGTACTATATAAATAGATAAATTATGTTTCCATCTCTATCAACAAACTCTATAATGTTGAATAGGGACATGTAATGTGCATAGGCTTAATGATTTACGTTTCACTTTTTGTTTACTTTTGATGTGCAAGCTGCTTATGGAACCGTGTCATTAGCTTGCAGTCTTTGCCGGTGAAGAGCTCTATGACTTGCCTTTTAAGACAGTGCCATAAAAATCTCTCTGCTCATTATTTTTGACCCTATGGTAGCAATACCAAAATAATATTTTTTGTATAAATCCTCGTACTTTTATACAATATAAGAAAAATAATGTATTGTAAAATACTATTTTATTTATTAATTATTGATTTATAAACTGATGTATATAATTTTTTATAGTGTATGAAAATATATCATTACTCCATAAAATATGAGATACAAAACCAACTATACAAACCTTTTTGGCCCAACCAGGGTTCAGCAAACAATAGCTACACAGCTACATGATTCAAGATCATGCAAACAGCAAGTACTGCTATTGTAGGAGGAGATCAACACTATTTGTATTTTTTTAAATTTCAACTTAAAACTATTATTTTTTGTGTACTCATGTAAATATATCTAAATTTAACAACAGAAATTGTTTTAGGATTTTTCTAAGTGAAAAAATGATATAATTTTCAATCAAATTTTAATTTGAAAAAATGATAGACTTATGAAGTTATCAATTTTTTGAAAGATGGAATACTTAGTTTTTTTATAAAGGAAATTATGCCAAAATATTTTTTTATCATTATAAAAATTAAATATGTTTTAACTAAATGTATCTTTACATGACTGAGAAATTATCTCTCTTTTAGAATGTGAGTATTTCTTTTAAAATATGATATTCATGTGATAAAATCTTAACATTATTATTAGATATATGATATCCAATAATATTTTACACGTTTAGACTAAATTTGTGAGATGTGTAACTTTTTTCTCATATTTGGGTAGGAATTTTGATCAATCCATCCAAATTTTGAAATTTTTAATTTTCCCTCATACAAAAAATATTATATTTTTCCATGACAACATACTTATAACACTTATATATTCCTTTCACGAGTGTGTAAATACTTTCTCAAGGATATCATGGATAATAATGTTACCATATCTAAATAGAAGAGCTTGGAAAACTGGGCCAGTTGTCAAAAGTAGATGGAAACATCTATCATTCCCTTGTGTTGTGCGGCCTTTTCAAGTTCTAACATTCTTTCTACTTGACATTATCTTACCAACCTTTTCACAAGAGAATTTTTAGATTATCTTTTCACATTTTCTAACAAATTAATTAAAACTTATCACATACCAATAGATAAATTATAATTTCATATTATTGGCTGCCCTTTGCTATTGCTATCCCTCCTAACTCTGAGTCATCAACATATTAAATTAAATTAAGATACAAAGACAAGACCAAGAAAGCAAGTCATATATGGTTTATTGCTTTTATAAGTTACAAAGTCAAAATTATCGCAAAATTACAGTAAGTTTGTAAATATAACACTGATTATAGACACGCGTTTATTTATGTTTATTTGACCTATTTGGAGAGGAATGTCATATCTATACAGTGTAAAGATTTATACGCATACACTATATCTTCCACAATTTATTTAGATTATTTTTTTTAAAAAATCAATGATGATTAAATATGAATGATAGATAATATAATGACAATATATAAAACTCATACATTACCAACTTATGAAAAAAAGAAATGCATGTAGCATCGTTGTTGATATCCTGCATTTACTTTTTGCACATAAAAACAAATGAAAAAGTTTGCATAATCAGTTTTCCTATATATCTAAAAGTTCCTCTCTTTGTTTCATCGTGAAAAAAAGAGTTACCAACTATATTAGATGCATTGCGGTAAATGGTTTTGAAAATTAACGTATTCAAAGGTCAAATGTAAATCAAATCCATGTAATTATTCAAACCTTCATCTTATTTCATGTGCAAATGATGACTTACTATAATTATAGTAGCAAGAGCCAAACACTGATGAATACTTAATGTAGATTAAACTTCAAGCTTGTTTATCTTTGAAGACAGGCATTACTGCATGTCCACGTAAAAATGAAGGTAATGACTAATGTTGATCCACTAGCCTCTCCCCTATAAAAATGTTCCACTTCTAAAGTTAAAAAATTAAAAGAAAAAAATATGTAATAATAGTATATGAATTCTATATATTATTACAACATTATTCATCATTATATTTAATTATTATTGATTATTTAAAGAAAATACTAAAAAAGAATGATAAATTATATAATGACTCTCTATAAATATTTATACTAATAATTTATAGATATTAATTACACTAAAAAAATTAAAGCATTAGCAAACCAATTTTGTATGGTTTATTGTTGTTGTTTGTCCTTCATCCATGCGCCATGGACCACCTACATTGATGGAAAAATATTGATCATATATATGCTCAAGTTTCCTATAGACCTTCCAAAAAAGATAGGGTAATGAGAGCCACGAAAATACACCTAGTTACTACAACTGAAACCAAGACACTTGTGAGAAGAAGGAAGGAAAATAAAAGAGAACATGCACTTAGAGGAGAGAGAAGATGGAGTGTGTTTCAAGACACAATCATTACATGGTCTTTGGGAAGAACGTGGGGCTTGACCGAGATAGAAGGAAACGGAAACGCCAAAAGGAAAGAAGCTAAAAAGGACCCCAAAAAGTCATAAATAAATTTGAAATTATGAACTAAACTAAAAACTAATAATCATTCTTTTGTTTTATACTTATTAATTAAATTATCATTCTTTTTGTGTAAGGCTGAAACTAGATTTTTAGAAAGATGAAAATGTGAAAAATTTGATTTCTAATAATAACAATTGTTATGAAAACAATCATACATCTCAAAGAGATTAATTCTTGAATATTGGTTGGATTTATGTAACATTTATTGTACTCTGATCACAAATCTAATCTTGTATAACTGTTTTTAAAAGAAATAGACTATATCTATATATTTAGAAAATATAAATATATTATTTTCAAATATCATATGTTTTTTCATCGTTTCTCTATTTATAACTTTACAAAAATATAAAAAACTGTGATATTATAATTATAATTACAAGTGTGGAAAACAATTTAAAACAATATTTATAATAAAAAATAGAAAAGGTTTAGCTAAGGCTTTAATCATGATGATCCCGTCAGCCTTTTTGGTCCTTGGTCGGTCGACAATCTGTGTGTTGTGTGCTCACTTTGTTTTTGATTGTGCTTCCCATCCCATCCATCTCAAACAGCCAGTGTAATTACAGTTTACACTTTCAACCATCACAAGCAACCAAAAATTAATATTACTTTATGAGATTATACTATAGATTATACAATCCCACTATTCAGATCAACTTTATTATACCATTTCTTTATCCATGCCCAACTAGCAAAAGAGTGATGGTAATAAATAAACATACTTACAAAAAGCGTTTAGTGAAACTAATTATTCAATTGAAATATTATAGTTGGGGTCTTACACTTAATATTACTTCATATGTCATGACATTTGATTGGTCAAAAAATTACTTAAATATATATTTTTTAACCAATCACAAGATCATAACACATAGAATAACACTAAGTGTGGGACATCATATGTGCACTCGTGTGTTGGTAATGTTTGTAAGATAGTGAATTAGCTAGTTTATCACCAAATATCTTTTAAAGAAAAATTAATTTATGATTTGAAAGTATATATATACTATTAATATATCATTTTTCATTCATTTTTTATATTCATAAAGTTTTAAATAAAGATAATACATGTGCTAGTATAATGAAAGCAATCATTATTAGTATTGATAACAAACAATCAAATAAAATAGAGTAAAAGAGCACAAGAAATTTTTAACTAGAACATACACTTATTCCCACAATGCCCTAATCAAGATCTTCTATGCAATTATGTCTATTTTGATGCTTCGACAATGCGGTCGTCTATTCTCACACGACTTAGTTGTGGTCCATGTGAATGTAAATCATTTGCATAATAATCTCCCTTGGTGAATAATATGTTCCTTAGGAATTCTACACAACAATTTCCACATTCGTGAATTTTACACAATAATCTATTTAACTAGTTATTTTATGGGACTTCCTCTACATGACATTACGCTCCATTTTAGCATTCAAGTATTTTGAGGATGGCCAAGTGTCTAACCCTTAACTAAACTTGTAGTATCTTTCTCTAAACTTGAAAACTTTTGACAAAAAGCGTTATAGTAGAGTTTACTAACTAAACCTTTGAACTTCCTTGGATAACCTAAACAAATATCATTATTGTATGTACATACAACCATAATTTAAAGAACTACTATACTCCACCATAGGGAGTAGACACATCACACACCTTGTATCATTATCAAACAATGCTCATGTCACTCCCTTATATCCAAGTCAAGTCTCATAGAAGATCTTACATCAAAGTAAGCTAGCGCACATGTTATGCACCATTCATTCAAGCTAATGCACCTATGTCACACCTACATCTATTCCAAGTGCTTGTATGACATCTACTTCTTTTCCAATCTGTTCATGTTACACTTATATCCAAGCCAATGTACTTGTGTCACCCCTGCATACATTCCAATGCTTATGTATTACACGTGCATCTATTCCAATACATTTGTGTCACATTCGAATGGACTCATGTTACACATGCTTTACAATGTGCCTTGTTATACCTTGTGTCTCTAGTAATGTTATGTGTCATACAACATGATAATGTATGTGCACTATTGTGGAACTGTTAACAATAATATATCATTCTCTATAATGTCACAAAAGCGTCATATGCTTCAGTTGGCTCACAATCCCCACGTGGTACTAATCCAATGTATGAACATCTAGGGTTCTTGACCCAACATGATTATGGTCCCTACCATGGTCCCGCCACTATGATTCTCCCTCCTTCAGTTCATCTTATTTAATCTCAAGCAATGCATTCGACAGGCCTTGTATATCTAACACATCATTCACGCTCCATTGTCATAATTCAAAGTTACAAGCTCCATCAAACTTCTTCAATATGAATCTGACACATGTTAAAATCTATCTACCAATTGACTGTAATACTACTTTTGTGTAAAAAGAGAATGCGATGCAACATTGGTAATATGCAATCCAATAAAATAATAGGGAATGAAGAGAAGAGAAGAGAAAAATATAAAAGATCTCTTAATGAGGCTTAATTAATTGTGTCTATGTCCATGTGATCATAAAGCGACCTAGGTTAAGATCTATCTATCAATGAACTATAATACTAATTTTTGGTGTAGAGAAGGAGATTGTTATGCAACATTGGTAACATGCAATAAAATAAAATAACATAGAATAAAGAGAGGAGAAAAACACAAGAGATATCTTAATGTGGTTTAATTAATTGTGCCTATATCCCCAAAATCATGGAGTGACTATCATTATATTAGTAGGTATTAGGATTAAGAACTATAGTCACATTCAAGCATACTTAGAGTATATAGAACACATGTATACATGGTCTTCTACCAGAACTCAATTTATAACTCTAAAATCCCATATATTGTTTCTAGATTCTATATGTAAAATTAGGGCTGATGATGAATCGAACCAACTCAGTATTCGTTCGAAACTTGGCTAGTTATTTAGCTTGTCAAACTTGGTTCATGAAACAAATAAACCGAGCTTGAGCTGAATACAGTTTGACTCGTTAGGTTCATAACCCCACTCGATATATATATATAATCTAATTCTTTAGGTTTCTTCTTATTATATATGAATAAACAATGTTATATTTATAAACCATGTCTACTATTTTTTAAAATGAATTTATTTTGAGTTGTCCAAATGATTATTTTGAGTTGAGACGAATAGTTCGTGGACTTTAACTGAGCCATACTCGAGCTAAAAAAATAAATTGTATTGGACTCGAGTCGAGTTTCGAGCTAAGAAAATCCTCATCGAACTAAACCGAACTGAAATTTGGTTCGACTCGGTTCGAATCGTCTCCAACCCTATGCAAAATGTTGACATTTGTCAATGGCGCTACCACAATCTATGATTGTGGACTCATACATGATCTAGTTATGCATTGTTGCCTAACATCTGATCTATAGTCCACATGGCAATGGGCCCGTCGATGTTGCTACCACGCCCTGACCTTGGTTCTCTCGGTAATTCTGTATCTGATGGTAGTTAAAAAAATAGGATCATATATCTTTGTGCGATCTACCGTATTTCACTTGAATATGAGCTATTTGTATAAAATAAGTGTGGTTGATGATATGTCAACAATGTATAAGACTTTTGTAGCATTAAAAAACACCTATTAAGCTCTTTTAAAATGTTGTTTAATGTGCATAGACGAAGCGACAAAGACACACACTGAAAGCTACATGGAATGATATAAGATAAAGTTAATGCCGTAAGAAGAAAGGAAAGGGGACTATAGTACTCAAACAGACTCTATATATTTGAGAGGGTGGTGGGGTGAAAGCTGCAAAGTGTATAGAGAGAAGAAGAGAAAGAGCAAGAATAAAACAAATAAACCAAAAAGGTATCAACCAAGCACAAAGGAAAAGGAAATGCTCAGTTGAAGACAACAAATAAAAAGGGTCATTACCTTATACCCTCTACAAAGGCTGTGGCAGAAATAAACCTACCAAGTGAAATCAGATTTGAGATTGAGGCAGAGAGAGAAAGATAACTGATTGATCCTCAGCATGAAATGAAAGAATTTCAATACCTTAGTTCAAGACCATAATCAGTATTCAGTACTCATCACACATCAAAGGTAGGTTTGTTTGTATTATATGTCTTTTCTTTTCTTCCTATTTTTCATTAACCACACTGTCTTTTCATTTATATTCCTTGTGACAAAACTTTCAGTTCTCCTTTTTCTTAAGTCATATCAGACAAAGAAAAAGAGTTAAAAAAACTACTCAACCTTCTGACATTTCAACCTTAGTTTTTCTTTCTCCTTTCACTTCAACTTATTCCTTTATATAAAACTTTTGAGTTTCTATATTCTTAAGCTAGAGTGCATAGAGTGAGATGAAAAGGGAAGAAGATCAAGGGCATTATTCTTCTCAAGCTATCAATAATAACAACTTTCAAAGCTACCAAGAACAAATACTCCTTCAACAACAACAACAGATGCTTCATCATCAACAACAAAACAGTGATATGAATAATATCTTTGGAGGAGGGAGAGGGTTCACGATCCCTCATGAAGTTTCTCAGTGGTCTATACCACAGGTTCACTCCTTCAACCCAAACCAGGTTCGTGAACATGACCAGTTTCTTGTTCCTCCTCCCCCAATGCCATCACCATACTCAAGCTTCTTCAATAGAAGGGTTCCTTCTCTGCAGTTTGCATATCATGAGGTTCCTTCTGATCATCTTAGAATGTTGTCTGATACACTTGGACCAATGGTTCAACCTGGTTCAGTTCCCTTTGGACTCCATGCTGAGTTGGGAAAGATGAATGCTCAAGAAATCATGGATGCTAAGGCTCTTGCACAGTCTAAGAGTCACAGTGAAGCGGAAAGAAGACGCAGAGAGAGAATCAATAACCATCTTGCTAAACTTCGCAGCCTCTTGCCAAACACAACCAAAGTAAGTGTAGTTTCATTTTTTAATAAGCTAAGATATAATATTAATGGATTAATGGATTATAACTTATAAGGGCTACTCAACTTATATACGTCAAGGACACAAAGCCTAGATCAGCATGAACGAGTTGTTGTACTTGTTACATGACTCATACATCAAACTGAAAAGGAGTCATATTTGCCAAACCCAAAACTTCCTACATAAATTATGAATCATTTTAAGGATAATGCTAATGCACTTATGCACCTAATCTAGAAAACTTAAACATTCTTTATTACAAAAGAACAGCATTTGAGTTTCTAAAATATTGAATGCATTGATTTTCTATGCAGATTTTCTATTTTTGAATCATTAGGGGACGATGGTTATTGTTTCCAATAATTTAATAAATGTCATGTAATAGAAACTATTTATAGTATATGCGCTCTGTGGCATACTTTATTTTTTTCATTTAGCTTTTGAATCAATAGTACTTATAAATCTTGCAAAGATTCTACCTATTGCATTGATCTTATATAACCACAACCAAAACTCAACATTAAAAAATGAGGAGCAAAGTGCAATCACACTTAGTTGTTTGTCTGCTTTTGTTTTTTAGCACTCTTCTTTTTGTCTTTGCCTGTTCTTATTTGTTTACGTATACATCATTTTTTCTTTATCTCTGTGGTAGTACCGAGGAGGTTAATACTAGAAAAAGTAATCAAAGGTGAGAGAAAAAAGGGTATTAACGTTAATGTCTCTTGGTTGATTTGATAAAGAAGAACCAAGGAGCAGTTGAAAAAGTTAGACATGGAAATGTTTTGCCGGATAATATTGATATGTCAAACTCAGTTCCATAGTGAAAAGGAAACAAAGCCTGATCAGAGGCAAAGTAGAGAACCCTTTTCAGTCACACACGCACACTACATATCTCATGCTAGTTACATTCCATAATCATCATGCTATAACCTACTAACCTCTAAAACAATCTAAGAACCCCACCATTTCTTCTCACAACTTGAGTTATATGTTTCATTTTTATAAACACAGTTTTATAAAAAATCATATTACGGTACACGAGATTTCCGAGATTTGAAGATATCATATTTATACAATCTTACTTGGGAAGAGTCTATTACAAATAGAAAATTTTGCCATACTAAGCAAACCACTTCATAATGTAATAAATAGATTATTTTAAATAAGAAATGATTATTTCATTATTTCTTAACCAGTGTTCATGGAATATAACTAAATAAAAAGTTATAATATTTATTACTTTTATTCCTTAGTAACTATCTTAGGTTTACGCATTAGTTAACAAAACATGATACTGAGTATATCATTATTGTGTTTTTGTAGACAGATAAAGCTTCATTGCTTGCAGAAGTGATTCAGCATGTGAAAGAACTGAAACGTCAAACTTCACTGATTGAAGAAACAAGTCCAGTGCCAACTGAATCTGACGAGTTAACAGTGGACACAGCGGATGAAAATGGCAAGTTTGTGATCAAAGCCTCACTATGCTGTGAAGATAGGTCAGATCTGTTACCTGATCTCATAAAAACCTTGAAATCATTAAGGTTAAGAACCCTAAAAGCTGAGATCACAACACTTGGTGGGAGAGTGAAGAATGTGCTTTTCATCACTGGTGATAATGAGGATTCAAGTAGCAGTGGAGAACAATGCATGCAGCAGCAACAACAATATTGTATTAGTTCTATACAAGAAGCACTTAAGGCTGTGATGGAGAAAAATGGTGGAGAGGAATCTGCTTCTGGGAATGTTAAGAGACAAAGGACTAATAATATCAATATCCTTGAACAAAGGTCTTCATGAATTTTATTCTCTGATTAAAGAACCATCTATCTATATATCAATATCATAGTATATGGTTATAACAGTTCAATTATCATTTGCTTTATATTATGATTTTTACCTTTTCTTCTATATTTTTCTTATTTGGTGTGGTTTTTATTTATGGTGTGCTAAAAAATATCATTTGTATAATGATATAATGTAGTTTTTGTACATTTGTACTTGTTTCTTGAGTTGAGTACTCTTCAGAAGAGAGATAAAGAGAGAGAAGGGTTAGAGTTGGTTAGGGAAAAAACAAGGAAGGATCTTTTTCGTGGGAAGAGAAACCTTATATCAAATCCTAACATGGAAAATGTGGCATTTATTGCACAACATAAATATAGTGGTGTTTTTGTTTTGTTTGAAGTCTTTTCTTATAGTTATGTTTTCTTCTCTATTTAGGGACTAAGAAGTTGTGTGATTACATTTATTTAGCATGAGTATATGGTATTGTGATTAGATACAACCAATCAAATTTTCACACGATATTAAAATTTAATTTAAATTTAAATGATGATATCAAAAAAACATAAATAAATATCGAAATATAACATATATTATATATATTTCTATACAAGTTTTTCTTATTATTATTACTATATATATATGATGGTGACGAAATAGTTAGCACGTCATGTGCTTTGTTCCTACACGGCTGCTGGTAAGAACCAGCATGAGTTAGTACAAGATACTATTGTTGGTGTTATATGTTATAGCATATATTTCAGCATTCTTAGATAAACACGAAAATAATAATAAGGGGAAAGGTTGGAAATGATGATACTGCATGTTCTTCAGAGTCACGAGTTGATGTTTATCAGGGAATGTGCTTCTGTAACTATGATGTGTGAATTTTTTCACCCCAATTCCTCTATTTAAAAGCTTAAAATATAGTAGCAATTATCTTAGGGCCAAATGCTTAGTCTAATCCGCTAGTTTGGTTCTTCATCTTATGAAAGGTTAAACCATTTTAATTATAATAATTTTGGTTTAAAGGTGTTAAATCTGATTAAATTGGAATAGTTTATGATCTCTTCTAATAGATTATGTGTGTTAACCAGCACTTTGTATATGTTGATTCGCATTCTTATTTTTTCTAATATAGAATGTATTATCTTGTTATAATTCTTTAAGAAAAAAATTTAAATATAAGAAATGTATGAAAATTTCTTCCAGTTATTATGAAGAATGTTACAAAAGTTAGGATCCTAATATTAAAATGATTAGGGGTGACAATTGGATGAGTTTTGATGGATTTGGATTTGGATGTTAATGGATGGATGAAAAACTATCCATCAATTCATATAAAATCATTACATCACATTTTTAAATTATAGAATACATTCATATCCAATGGATTCCAATTCATTCATTTTATCCATGTATTCATTTTAATGGATTGGATGGATGAATATCAAACCCATTTTTTTTTAATTTGAACAAAACATTTTTAATAAAGCATTATTTGAAGAAAAAAATTCTTTTAGAATTTATTATTTAATAAAACATTTTTAAATATCAATTAAAAAACATTTTTAAAAAGTGCTGTTTTTTTTTAAATACTTTAAAGTGATTTTAAAAATAAAAACACTTTTAAAAATTCATTTTTTTTAAAACACTTTTAAAAATGTTTTTTTGATAAGCACTTTTAAAAAGGTGAATTCATGACGTTTTTTTATAAGTATTTTTATTGACAAGAATCTTTGTGCAACATAATTGGAATTTCCACAAGTTGTATGCAACAATCCATCTTCCTGAAATATTTTATTTTATTATTATATTATCACATAGTCAATAATCAAAATAATATATTTATACTTTGTATTAAGGTGTGTGGTTCTAAGAAAATGTTTTCTTACCCTAAGATGTTGGAGTAAAGCACTAAGGCCAAAATCATTTATACTTTTTTTATGAGCACTTTTTAAAATCACGATTGCAATTTTCAACTTTTGCAATGTGTGTGAGATTGTGCTGTTAGAAATGTGAGAGAGATTTTTTATATTAGAAAAAAACATTGTTTTTATTTTTTTGGATGGATTGAGTATCCATCCCAATGGATATACCCATGGATATTCATTATGTATAATGGATGGATTTGAATTCATCTATTATCAACAATATCCATTGGATTTTATCCATTTAAATTCATTAGTTCTAACAGATGGATTTGGATCGATTTAATTTGGATGGAATTTGGATTATGGATAATTTTGTCACCCCTAAAATTGATGTCATGCTAGTTAATAATTGTTTTGGCTTTATAAGTACTAGCGTGTTGGCAGACACTTCAACCCACTTTCCTATTGTTTGTAACATATAGTTTCTATTAGTAGTTTAATAATTTACGGTAAAATAGTATACTATGATGGTTATTTGTTATGTTACACATTCTATTAAAAAAAATAGGAACAAAAGAAATTAAATTAATTTGGGTGAAGAAAAAAATGTGAATAAAATAAATTAAATTAACTATTTGTTAGGAAACAATTGATAAATATAATGTAGGAAAGAAGAAACAATTAATCAAATAACTCATGTGCATGTCAACCCACTTTCGTCGAGTGAATAATTTTTAATATAATAAACATCTAACATAATGTTTCATTTGAGATAATTATATTGATCCATATTCTTAAGTTTGATGTCTGTCAAACCGTTTTCCTATCGTTTGTAATGTGTAGTCTACATGCTATAAATATCAAATATAGTAAGTTATGTTAGATTTTTAATTTGCAATTTATTCGATTGGTGTAATTTGATAATTTTGTAAATTAAACATTAAAATAATTGAGTGATTGCAATTATTTTTGTAAGTGAATTGTATAATTAGGGCAAAATCATTGAATTAAATTTATCATATTTAGAACGTAATGTGTAAGATCGTCATGAAATGTTTGTCATCTCCATGAATATATGTGAGATCATCATGAAATAAATTTATCATCTTTTGATTGTAATAATGTCTACAACTCTACATGCTATAATAATGATTGCACAAAACAACTATATTTTTAGAGTGTTGTTATTGAATATTGAAACAATAATGTCCAATTATGATTAACACTAAATTTTTTACATTTTTTGGGGAAAATGGAAGAGGTAATTATTCTGATGGAATGAAATTTGTTAAAGTGATATGAGATGTGTACATTAAATGTCAATTGAATTACAAAAAATAGTAGGATAAGGTAAAAAAAATAAAAAAAATAATATTTTCTGAAAGTGACAAGGGCATTGTTCTTGATACTATACACTATGAACTAATGGGTGTTGGTTCAAGTGGTACATGTTTGATTTCCCTTAAGCGGGGTCTCGGGATCGAATCTTGTGGATGGAAAAAATGTTCGCTTGGAGAGTTAGCCCCACGTACCTGTGGATGTTCCCGGCTCAGACAGGATTGCCTCCAGTGCGAGGATACCTGTGGGAAACCCAAAAAATAGACTATGAAGGAAAAAGTTTGTGAGTAAAAAAATAGTGAAGAAATAGGGACTCTTAAGTAGGGTGCAATAGACTAAATGATGAAATTGTGACTCTCAATAAACGTGAGAATGTTAAGAATCGTTGATTTGTTCCTTACAATCATTGGTTATTGCTGAAGTGTGAATGTCACATAAATGTAGTAGCATTAACAGCGTAAACTCAAGATAATAAAATATATTTAAAAACAATATTTTCTGTGAAATCACTCTCATCTCCTTCTATCGTTCCTTCTTTGATAGATAGAATAGATATGGATATAGCGAGATATGTCTATATAAATATCTATCTACTATCATTATCAATATTTATACACAGTCACCATGTTAATTATCATTCATTTAGATTATATTTTTCAAGAGCCAATAATGATTGGATAATGGTAGATGATACAATAACAGTATATAAAACTCATACATTATCGATGAATATATTTTTCTCTTAATTATATATGATGATGTCACTCATATTCAGATCGGACAATTTAACCAACTAAACCAAGTTTAGATATCTTCTAATTTGATATCAGAGTAGGTTTTAATTTATTATATAGTATTATATTTAAGGGTTTAGCTAACTAGAATAAAGATATCGATTAAGAAATGAAATAAATTAAAACTTTCATATTGAAAAACTAAGTGCGTTAGTTATTAGTTGATCGGTTACCGCATTATTTCTAGCTTGTTCTTCTGGTTTTGCTTTCATATACGCCATGTTCGTTAGCTGTGATTAAAGTTTAAAGTTTAAACCTCAAGCTGATTTTATTGTGTTTTTTAATATATAAAAAAGTGTTTTATGATTTGATGAGTTAGTGAAGTGTCATTTTTCCTTTTGTGTCAATTATGAAGTTTTATTATTTGGTTAGTAAGGACTATTTTTACGAACATAGCTTTAATCTTATACTCTCATTTCCCCTCTCCTTTTTTATATAACCATTTTGTGCTTTGGTTTTGGTCTATTTTATAGGATTTTGAATTTTGAGTACATTTTGTTAAGAAAAAAATCCTTATTAATTAAGTAAAAAATGACAAGTCCAAAAATTTATTAAGCGAAAATTGATTGAATCCTAATAATAACGGGTAACTATGGAAAATACAGATGATTGTTGACAAATTTATTATTGCAAACGACACTACCAACTTTCTGTATTCATGTGAAACTATTGAAAGTGTTCGTCTAAAATGAATGGTTTGAATTTTATTAAAGTGATTTAAAGATTTTAAAGTAATAATATGTCTATATTTTAATTAAGTATGCCCTAATATTGATTGAGAGCTATTAATTGATAAATTATTTATATAAACCTTTATCCACCTACACTTTTTGACAAGTTTTCGAAAGTGATTTTAAATTTTATCAAAGTTGTTTAAAAACTCAATTCATCAATCTTTTAAGTTTGAAGTTGAAACCAACACTGTCGTCATCATCCATCCTCCAAGGCTCCAACGTTAGTGTGGACAACTTCCAACAATTTTTTGCTCTCAAAAGGATATGTTCTTTTCCAAGACATCCTTGATAACTGATAAGCCTCACTTTTAATTGTTTATGCACCTTGATAGTGCTCTTACCTTTAGATCCAACCATGATACTATTGCCAAATCAAACTTGCATAATAACAAACTTATCAATATCTCTAAAAAGACTCACATCATTAGCTATGTAGTTATTAAAACCTTTATCCAAGTACAAATTTTCACTCTTTTGGTTAATTTGTTGGTATTAAATACATGCTCTCGTGTTCACAATTTTTGGAGAAATTAGCTCAGAGTTTATATTTTAGTATGACAATTTTGCTCCATGCTTCTATATCTCATAATGTTGCAATTAGGGCTTTCTTTCATCCTTACATAGTTGCATATATCTCACGTCATTAAGGTAATAAAAACAGTGGGAGTTATTAATACCAATCATATACGATATAAAAAAACATGTATAGAATGGGCCCTCTTCCATACAGCATAAATAGCACTTCATCAAATCAAAAATATTATTAACTAGAAACCGAAAATTATGGTTTAGTTAGTTAAGATCATAACAAGGGTACATACACACTTTCTCCAATTTACAATAAAGCTTACTTTAGAGGAGTGCTATCAGTAGATATATACACATTGTTAAGCACAAACTCCACTCCGATTTAACAAAAAATGAAACTTAGATTGGAGGCTTGAAAGTATTCATGATTTTCATTTCAGTATCAAATATAACCTATAAATAATCACAGCAGGGCATGGAATTTTTTACCATATTTGTTCTAATGACCCCAGCATAAGCAATGGTAAAAAACAAGTGGCAAAGTAGGATCAAAAGAAAGAAAAATAACTCCCTTTGCACCCACAGAGATAGAAAATATGCATCATTAGGTTACTGGTGGAACTTCCCCAACTTGGTAACGCAAGGGCCAATTGAAGTCCTCAATAAGGTCCATATATTTACCTCTACTGTGGGAGAGAAAGATGCCTCATCATGATTTTTTTTAAGGTCAAAATGCAACCAAAAGCATATTCCAGATGAAGACTTGTTTAAAGGTCAAAAAGCTATCTAAATTCGAACTTGAAAAGGATTAACCTGGGGCCAGATTCCCTTACATATCAAAAGTCCGGTATGATGAAACATGAATTCCCGCTCAGCTCACAATGCCTCCTTGAGACGGAAGGTTCTGGCCATGTTCCTAGCATGATCATAATCATTGAGGTCAACGAGCATTTTCTTTAATCGACGAGCTAGGTTACTTGTTTCACTCTCGGGCACATTTCTTCTCTCTAGAATCCTTCCAAGTGATAGCACATAAGTCACCAGGGGCTGCAATTTTTGGCTACACATTGAGGACATGTATTAGATTGCTGAAACAAACATAATAACACAAGCAATGAAGGTAATACTCACACTCACTGCATATATAATACGATCAGATAAAATATATGGTATCAGAGCTGTTATATAACTTCATAATCACTAAGCAACTTCAAAATAAGGAAGTGGCTACCACAACTTAAACCAACACCCTCTTCTCAAATTCCCACTAGGGTAAGCCCAAAATCCAGCACCCCTATTGCCTGTACAACATAATTGGCCCTAAGCTAGTTCTAGCATGGAAATTGACAGTGAAGTGATTCAAAAGAGTCAAGAATGACTACCATGTATTTTCAAAAGAAACAAATGTAATTATCAATGTCTCAACAATTTAACAAAATATAACCTACCTTCTTTCTCCTGTGACATTTGGGCCAGCCCAGACACCAGATAGGGAGGCGATAATCCGTTCTGTTCTTGTTATTGCATCGTGAACATTTTCTGATATGCTTCTAAAGTGAGGTAGCACTTTTCCACATAAAAGCTCATCAAGAGCAAGTTTCTCTAACACTGGCATTGCAAATATATCCTTCCACAAGCATATATTTCTCAATAATCGAACAGAAACTCCAAATCGATATGCTGCAACTCGTGCAGCATCTGGAACAGCAGCTAGTATTGGTGGACTCCACGTTGGGACCTGGAAAAAGGACAGAATAAGAATTTTATGATCCAATACTTAATAATTCTTAGTAACAAGAATCATCATACCGATTGACAGAAAAAGAATGACACAGATACCCTTATGTATCACAATTTAGACCTCTAAGATTAAACAAAACACAAAAATATGTGCATTCTAACTAGTAACCGTAAATGTTGGTTCTCTTGGTATACCGTAAGTTTAGCAACAGCATCAGCCAGTCGTGTTCGAATGGAAACTAGCAGATCTGCAAGAGCTTCACTTTCATGAGACAAATGTTGCACGATCAATTTTGTAGCATTAATTGCATTGGATGTTTCTTGTTGACTAAGCATGTCCCAGCAATGGGAAATTTCATAATGCAGAATAGGAAGTGCAACCTTTTCTACCAAATTTGGGACAAGGTCAACATCACCATCATCATTAACAAAATCTTTTCCGTCTTCAGGCAAACCATAAGTGAACAACAATTTATACCTGAATATAAGGAGAGAAAGAAAAGGTCAACATAAAACTATAAATTGATGGAATCATGGAAGGTAGAAGGTAATCACACAATATGCCTTGCATCTATATAGCGGGTGTAAAGTGGCTAAGAAAAACAAGTCAAACAAACCCAAGAATACCTTTGAAAAGTTTCAGAAATGAATATAATATTAGGAAAATAAGTAATAAAATGAATAATTCAGTACCATTTCATCTCTTGAAAATCTAAACCCTTGTGAAGAGGGTCCCATCTCAGAAGTTTCAATTTTGCATATGGAGAGAAGATCAGTGGAACACTCAAACCCTTGTGAAGAGGGTCCCATCTCAGAAGTTCCAATCTTGCATATGGAGAGAAGATCAGTGGAAGACTCAATGAAATATATGCATCATTATAGCTTGTAAAATACTCTTTTTTCCATTCTTCAAATCTTTTTTTAACCAATGATAGTTGACCATAGTCCTCACAAGCATCGCTGAAAATCTCATCAGCAGCCTGCAACAGCAAATCATGTTGCGACTGATATGCTTGGGTTTCACTATCACTCTCATCAGTGCTTGATTCACCCTCTACTTTATGATCACCCAATTCCATGGATGCCAGTTTACTATAATCAAATGACTTGGACCTCTTGCTTTGACGAGACTTAGCCCTCACTTTCATTTTCATCCGTTCCTCAAGGTTTAAATCTCTCCCAAATTCATCTAACTTCACTGGCAGATCTCTCTGTTTTTTTACAGCAGTAAATGCATCCTCAGCTGCACTTTTGGCTGCTTCCAAATTGTTGTTACCTTTCCTGCTGAAAACTGCTGCTGCAGCATTGACAGCTGCTTCCACCTCCATCATCTCATCTTCATTGTTAGTCTCTCTTCTTCCAGAAATGGCTGATGCACGATCTTCATGAAGTTTTTTCATCTGCTCTTCAAGTTCTTCAATGTAGGAAGCTTTATGCTGAAAGTTGAAGTCACAGGATAGCCTTAGTCATAGCATCAACAAATGACAGAATAATAAATATAATAGACCACATAAAGGCATCAGAGAATGACAAATGAACAATTAAGTTTATGTTTCAAGAATCAGGAAGCGAGAAGATACAGATTCCTCGACTTTATTAGAAGTGTCAAGTTTTCCAAGTAGTTTTAAGCAGCTTGTTCATTTCAGCTCTTAAGCTCTCTGCATGCCATAGGCCTTGGCTAGGTAGTCCATCATATTCTAATAGCCAATATTATAAAGAGTACAAAATTTGAGGTTTGATCTAGGTTATGTAAAGAATAAGAAAGCATATTTAATGGATGGATTTGATTTGGTGCAATGAACAGTATCAATTGATAAGAAATTTGCTGACTTTCAGGACAGGCAAATACTGAATGTCCCCACAAAATTATTCATTTAAATCTCAGTCTTCTAATTTAGAGGTTTTGGATCACATGATGATGCACAAATTCTGTGGCAGTCTCTGTTTTTACCGTTTTTTGGTGTATATGGTTGAAAAGGAAAATTTTCAACAAGTCTGGCATCATATAATGCTCAGCTCATGGGTTTTTTAGTGTTGTTTCTTCGACAGACATGCAAAAGGACTAACATGCTTTGTTTCAAGAAAAAGAAAATTCAGTTCTTCCCATGGAAGCTTCCATTCCTTTCTCAAAAAATTAGTCTAACAAGAAAAATCATTTCATAGTTAACTGGAATCCAAGTCTAATCTCATAACATGGCAGTGAAATGTCATATTCCATTTCGTCCGACATAGGCAAGAATCGTGTTAGTTGTTAAATCATTGTTTTCATAAAGCTGTACAGGAATTAATTGTCAAAAGACTTTAGGATGAAGATTTTGGGTACCAAATTCACCACACAAAAAACAAAGGACACTATCAACCATTTAAGCATGAAGATTTTCCCTTTGATTCAATATTTATAAAACACCATAAAAATACCACTTTAACTTCTTTCCAGTTGATTCATATAAGGGGTCCTCTACTAATACATATTTCACAAATGTCAGCCTCATTGTTTTACTTTTTTAAATTTTTGGGTCCTTTTGGACAAAATATTTTATTAGAGAGAAGTAAATACAAAGAGAGGAATAAGATAATATATCCCCCTGAAACAAAATAATGAGAAAAACAATCTTACCAACACATTAAAACCCTCCAAACTCTTTGAAAATATATTAGGGATTTATACTTAAAGGAATATGAGCTAAGTACCAAAGTGAGGCCATAGGATGATAGATCCAATACTGTAGCATAACAGATCTAAGGACTGAAAGAAGAATTCTTCAAACTATGACTATTTCACTCTAGCCAATACACCATCAAAATTATTGGCTGCATATCTCCATAAAGCATATCCAGAACATAGATACCTCAATTATCTCATCAGTAAAAGAAAGTGAAATGTAGTAAAGAAGAGAGAAAAACAAATTAATGATACAAGAGATGATGTAGAGGAACTAATTCCACTTTATCTATATTACACTAAGTTGGAAGACACAATAACTCAAAAATATTTGATCACCTGTAAAAAGTCGCATATATTTGTGACATAATTTTGGAGCTTTTGCATAAACCTGTATTTCTCATCAGCTAGCACAAGAGAGCTTTCAAGATCAGTAATATTCAAAAGGGAGGTGGACAAATTTTGATCAGTTTGATTCAATAATTGCATTGTTCTTCCATGAGATTCCTGTCATCAAAAAAGCAAAAGTGATAAGCAATTAAAACATATCAATCCAAACAAGGGGAAATCTTTAACATTTCATGATTCATGCACAAAACCAACTCCCATATCCAACGCAACTACCGGGAGTATATCTGTTGTCCCAAAAAGCGTGTCACTCTATGTGTCACTTGTTGTGATTGGTTGAAAAAAATGTATGTAAGTTAAAATTTTAATAATTAAATATTTTTCTGGCCAATCACAGCAAGTGACACTTTATGGGACAACAGATGTGATCCATGCAACTTCGACAGCTATATTGAGACAGCTTAATGAAATAAGAATGTAACTATCTATCCATACACATGTCTGGGAGAGACTCCACTCAACCCAATTAATCCAAAACATGTCTGAAAGAGTAAATGTTCTGTGAACTGTGAAGTCTGTACGATTGATCCCTTCACAACTATGGCCATCCTTTCCTTTCAACTCTCATATTTTACATCCCCCAGAACACAAGTTGGAAGTCTATCGGTAATCTTCCTTCAGATGCAATTAACAACAGAATTCATCAGACACCCGG
This sequence comes from Lupinus angustifolius, assembly GCF_001865875.1. Lineage (NCBI taxonomy): Eukaryota > Viridiplantae > Streptophyta > Magnoliopsida > Fabales > Fabaceae > Lupinus > Lupinus angustifolius. The sequence continues at coordinate 18,174,656 of NC_032010.1, forward strand.
CCCGGGATCCCTCAATCTAGCAAATTCTGATCCCAGTATGATATAATGGAAAGACTTCCATAATTAACCTAGAATATACTAGATGGTACAAATTTCAGAAAGAAAAAGGAGCAATTCAATATATAGATGCCAAAGTTCTGATACACTTAAAGAATGTAACTTAATTTAATTTAATTAATATAAGCGTCAGCACTTATGAAACGTTATCCCAAACCTAAATTATCAGCTTATGTCTTACTTCCTTCTTAGACTATAATACTCCAACCCCAACATCAAGTTGTAGGACATCGTTTTGCAAAAATAAGTATCTTAAAATCATCTAAACACAAATTGGATAGACATATATTTCACTTTCATAAACAATTACTTAAGTTGTTGAAATATAAACAAATTTATCAAACAGAAAAGGCAATGGTTATATATGTCCCACAAACGTCTGCCACAACCTTATACCATGCACTCCAACTTATCAATTAATTCAACTACATAATAGTTAACAATAAAAAATGGCATTTTTTAAACCATAGAAATGCATGACATGGTCCTGGCACATAATGTGGGATAATGACGTTATCCCTACGAAGTAGTGCATACCTTAAGCCTACTCATATTCTGTTTCATAGCTTTTTTCGCGACCTCAGCTTGTTGAGACATATGCATGACATCGAAAGAAGACTGTGGCACAGCTCCCATTACTCCCCCAACACCGAGACTCACAGATGCACTTTGAACTGCACTATATGCAGTGGGAACAACAAAACTATGCTGTTGTGCACTTTGCATAACAGGAACAACATCAGCCCTAGCAGCAGACCCTTCATCCATTCTCTTCCCTAACCCTTTCCGAAACTGTTCTTCTTCCCACAACTTCTCTTCATCTTCATCATTAAAACCACCATCATCATCCACACGATCATCGTCGCGCGCAACATTACCCTTGAACCTCCTCTCATCCACATCCTCAAAAACACCCTTCTTCACACCTTCTATCTTATCCCCAAACATTGCAATCCTCCCTCGAAATTCCGGCTCCTCGTCACTCAACCCTTCAGCAGCACCATGATTGCTTCCTCCATCCAACGAGATGAAATCAGGCGCCACCGGCCTTGCCTGGCGCAACCGCTCCCGCTTAGCACGGATAGCCTTAATCGTCTCCTCATCTGGATAAAACGAACCAGAACCACCAGATAACCCTTTCCCATTGGAAAACCCTAATTTGGCCTCGTCTTCTTCGGAATCTGAATCCCGAGCCTCCGGTTCGGAGGGCGAGGGTTTCACGAGGCCTTTGAGAACAACGACAGGTTCGGAGTTAGGTTTGGAATCAGAAGAAATTCGAGAGGTGGTGCTGCTAGTAACTAAGGTTCGAGTATTCTTCTGAAGCTCGAGGAGTGCTTCTTTTGTGTAGAATCCAGCTTGGGGTTGAACGTTGGAAGGGACGGAGGGAGAAGAAGAATGTGAGATTCGGTCTCTGTGAGTGGTTATTTTGTGAGAGGATGAGGGTTTCGAAGAGGTGGTGGCGGAGGAGCGGTGGTGGTGGTGTTTGGCGGAGGAGGAGGTGCGGAGAGGAGGGGTTTCTGTTTCGTCGGCGAAGCTGAGGAGTTTAGGGGCTTGGGGCTTCTTTGGCTTGGAGGAGGAGGAGGAAGGGGGTTTGGAGGGGAGGGTTGTTGACGTGGTGTCGTTGGTGTCGTTGTCGGTGGAGTCGGTGTTTCCGCCGCGGCGGCGGAAGTTGCGTGATTTGGCGGTGGACATGGTGGGGCTGGAAAAGGAGGGAGTGGTCGTTGTAGTGGGTATTATTCAGTAATAATGGCAAAACGGGTCAATCGGCCTATTCAGCCCAACCTGCAAAATGAATATTATAATTAAAAGTAGGCGAGGTACTCATTTATTATTTTTGTAGAAAATTTTATATTCATGACTATTTTAAGTTGTGTTAATTGAATGTGCCAACAACATTGATCTAATGTTATAAACTTTATTAGGTACTTATTAGTTTATATTCTTTTAAAGTTAGCAATACAAGTGTAGAATGTTTTTCAACTATAAAAATGGTAAAAAATAGGTTGCGTAATTGAATGATTTCCTAATAACTTATATTTAGCGAAAAGTCCTCAATAATATTACCACGAATCCACGATTTCAAAATGTGAAATTACGTAGAGATTAATTATGAAATATGTAATTTATTTGATTTAATATATTTACATTTTGTATTTTTGACATTAATATTTTCATCATTATCTATTATTTTAATTTTTTACGTATATTGCATACTCTGCCTCTATGTTCTAGATCCGTTGCTGACGTTGACAATGGTTAAGGGCCTAACATGTTATGAAGAAATTAGAATTGTTTCAGATATTCAATATTCAAGGATGTATGTTTTGTTATGGACTTACTTAAGAATGATAGAGAATACATTGAAGCTCTAGAGAAGTGAAGGATTGGGGTTATGGAATCTATTTGAAGAAATTATTTATCACAATGCTCTTATCAACTTCTATGAATAGACCAAATCAGGTTTGGGAAGAAATATGATAGTGGTTATCTAATGAAATTCATTACAATCAAATAAATATTTCTAATAATCAAGGTATACAATAATTACATTACAATTCATTGTTTGTAAATATCTTCAATGTAAATATATTATATCATACATGATGTTTTACAATTTGTAGCGTTGGTACTCATTGATGAACAATTGCAAAATCTAATTTTATTGGAGATTTAAATACTACTTGAAGGAAATCGCAAAATTTTGAAAGACTATCCTTCAATCCATACCCAAATGGATATACCACAAGTCAATTAGGCAACACACTAATATATAAAGAACTTAATCATGATACAAATGATTGAAAGGAAAAGTTCAATATTCTTTTCCACTCTCTCACATGTACTTCCATTTTCTTAGTTTTGTATGTATTAAATTCTTATTGGTTATTAATCTATATTTACTATTAACATTAATCTTTATATATTCATATCATATCTTGCAGAAGAGTAATTTAAAATATATCACATTATCATGCAAGTTGATAACCATTAATACGGTCGCATGTTTTTCTTATATGGTTATGAAGGAAGTGGGAAAACTCATATGTGACAGACTATAACATATGCATTGAGATCTTAAACCAACATCGCACTAATTGTGGCTTCAAGTGATATAGTTTATTTATTATTACTTGAGGTAGAACAACACACTATAAATTCAAAATACATATACCAACTTTTGACAATACTGTTTGTAACATTCATTAAGGGTATAAACTTGCATACTTGTTAAAACAAGCAAAGTTAATTATACGGGATGAAGCTTCAATAACACATAAGTTTTGCTTTGAGACACTTGATAAAAATATTGGAGACATAATGGGTACAACAACAAATGACTCAATTTTGTTCAGAGGAAAGGATGTAGTTTTTTGAGGTGATTTCAAACAAATCTTGCCATTAGTTCCAAGAGGATGTCGTTCAAATATTGTACATGCAACATTTAATGTATCTTATCTTTGATATCAATGTACAATTTTAACTCTTACAAAGAACATGCGTCTAAAAAATCATGATAATGCAACATAAACCAAACAATTCTCTAAATGGATACTAAAGGTGGAAGATGCAAAATTATCCAAGCCTAATGACGGGTGTGCTAAAGTTGATAATCCATAAGAACTTTTAATTATGGATTTTGACAAGCCAATTGATGTCACAACATATAGTACCTACCCAAACCTACAACACCACTACAAAGATAAACAATTTCTACAATAATAGAGCAATATTTGTGTCAACAATTGAGATTGTTGATCAAATCAATAAATATATTCTTAGTAAAATTCCAAGTAAATTTTATCTAGTTGTCTTTAAATTTTCATTATGTTCGACATAATAGATTTATTAAACTTATACTAATAAATATTATAATGTATAATTATAGGTGAGAAAAATGAATACTCGAGTTCAGATTTAGTTGATATGTCTGATGCTAATGAAAGTGAAGCATTCAACATACTAACTCCTGGATTTCTAAACTCGCTTACAACCTCCAGTCTTTCCAATCATAAAATGAAGTTGAAAGTCAAAACTTCAACTATTAAGGAATTTAGACTAGTCTGAAGGATTATGTAATGATACAAGATTTGTTGTCATTGAAATGACAAATCATGTACTTGAAGCAAATATAACGTTAGGAAAAACATTGGAAATATCATATATATTTCTCCGATGTCAATGTCTCCATCTCAATCTTCATGAACTTTCAAGCTTATCAAAAGATATTTCCCTATAATTGTTTCTTGTGCTATGACAATCAATAAATCTCAAGGTCAATCATCAGAAAGTGAGATATATTTATCTAGACCAATTGTGATCTATTGTATGTAGTTATTTTAAGAGTTCAAAGCAAAAATGGATTCAAGATATTAATACATGATAAGGATGATCAACCACTAAACACAACAACAAATGTAATTTATAAAGAAGTTATCCAAAATCTCTAATAAATATTCTACAACTAATTTTACATTATATTCTAAACTTTTGTTCATAACAATTAATTCTTTATTTAATCTAACAAGTTCAATACTATCTCATTCGTCAACAATTATACATCAACAATCAAATACATAGAATTCATAAGAGGTATCATTCCATAACATTTTTATTAACAAAGTATGTTATCATTGTTTAATTAAATATATTTTGATTGGATCGTCAAGTATCATACTATATCAAATATTAAATGTTTGATTACTACGAGTAACACGTGTTAGTAATGATAGTTATACATGTTGAAAATGATTAGTTTCTTAATCATGAGACTAAGGAATGAATACATATGATTGTACTATAAGTATGTGATATTGTGATTTTTCATAAACAGATCAGATTCAAGCTTTTTAAACAGTCTATTTAGCTTAATATGTTAGACTTTAGATCATCTAAAAGACATATTCAACCTAACAAGTTGATCTATTTAATTATATTATATATTTTAATAAAATTAGTATAATTTAATTTTTATTATTAAATAAATCTATTTTAAAGCAGGTTTGATTACATCTTTAAAGATAGGTCTACAAACCAAGATTGGGTCACACATTTAAACATGCCAAAGATAATTAATTGAGACTGTTATATTCTATCTATACTTATCTTATTTAAGAAAACCTTCCATGCCTAGTAGTAATACTGGCCTGATAATAACATCTCTTATATCACACGTTAATTCGAAGGACAATGACTAGTTAGGGTGACTAGTATGGATGCTTCAATTAGTTTTTTTAATTGGCTACAAGTTTCAATGATATTTCATTTTTTCATTGAAACTTCGATTTTGCACTTTTGGAAAAATCTTCAATGAAACTCCAAGTGATTAATGGTTTAACAAAAAAAAAGTACTCTAAAAATGGGCCAACCCAAAAGTTAAAGACTCATAATTATGGACGACATCTTTTACCCGTCCAACAATGAGCTGACACAATATATAATAATACTATTGGATGAACATTTCATATTTCGTGGAATAAAAGTTTATCAAACTCATATCATTTTCTTTTTTATCTAGTTATGTTATACATTATTATACTATCAAATATGGATGTTCAAATCCATATTGGTCCAAAATTAAAAACGAAAACTGATTCAAAATAGACTGAAATCACAAAAAATCAAATGTGTTTGGATTGCGTTAGATTTATTTTTTAAAAACTAATTGATCTTATTCAGTTTTTGGTTTCAATTTTAGGATCCATACTGATCCAGACCATGTCAAAGTAATGCAAATTTGTTGTTGCTCATGTTGTTTCTGTTATCACTTTATGTTGATTTGCTATTGCTAAACAATAAACTATATTTTTTGCTCTTGTTTTGTTGTTGTTGAACATTATTTTTTGATATTGTTTTGCTCTTATTGAACACTCTTTTTTGCTTCTACTTTGTTGGTGTTATTTGTTAAACATATTGTTTCTTTTTCTTCTGAATTGCACTTAATATTTTAAAGTGTATTAGTCATTTTATGAGTTTTGGAGTGTATTTGCGATGTTAATCTTTAATATAAAAAACCGATCCAAACCCAATAAAATTATTATATAATATGGATCAGATCGGAAATCTTAATGCAACACAAATCAAACTGGACTTCACGTTGATTATGTGTTTGGATCAGATGATCTTTTGCCTAAAAACCCGATCCAAACCGCATCTAAATGAGAGTACATATGTTGTCTCGCTACTTGTGATTGGTTAAAAATGTATTGAAGTTAAAAAATTAATAATTAAATATTTTTCTGACCAATCACAAACAATATCACATATAATGATACAATTTTTGGGACAGAAGTTATCCACCCCTTCCGAACACCCTTATTATCAAACAAATAAGGAGTATTATAATATAGTTTTATGAGATTAAAATGTGTGCATTGAGAGTGTAGCATCTCTTTGTTTGAGGTGAAATAGAGTGGAGAGAAAATGGTAAGAGAGAGAATGAAGAGAAAATAAATCTTTCTCTCATTTGGATGAAAAGAGAGAAAGAAGGAAGAGAAGAAAAAGTGGGTGGAACCCACCATAAATGCATTTTCTCCTACTTTGGAGAGAAAGGGAAGAGATGGTGAACTTTTTTTTGTTGAAATCTCAAAAATATCCTTCAATTTTATTTATTTTCTCTGTTTATTGGTTTTAAATAGTATTAATATACGTAGGTCTTTTTTTAATATAAAAAAATATCAATTAAAAAAAGTTAATTGTTATTATAATAAAATATATAACAACATATATAATTTAAAATTATAACATTTATTTTTAATAAATAATAAAACAACAATTTTCTCTTCCTTCTTTTTATTTTAGGGACATTTTTGTCATTTGAATCATAATATTATCTCTATCTTCTCATCTTCTAATCAACCAAACAAAAGAAAAAGAGAAGAAAATATATTTTTCTATTCATTTTCTCTCATTCTTCTCTTATACAAAACATCATAAAAATCTACTCTATTTGTTCTCTTTCTCACCTCTTTCTTTCTTTCTTACATCTTTCTCTCTTCTTATTTTCTCTTATCAATCAAATAAAGCAGTAAAGTTTTTTACACTGTCAATAAATCATCTACCATTAATTTGTATTACATTTATTTGAGAGTCAATGATGATAAATAAATCAACGGTAGATAATTTGATGACAGTGTAAGAAACACTTACACTGTGAGTGTATAATATTAAAACCATGTTTTATATGAAATTTATATATTTTTTGGTATAATAAAAAATATAAGAGTGTAATATTTATGCACAAATAGTGTAAACATGTATACATAATGAATGATCATTCATCCTTTATTTTGATTACCTTTTTTTATGAAGAGTCAATCTAATATAAAATAGATAATAAATGATGCATTTACAATGTAAAAAGTTCTTACAATGTCAGTGTATATTTTTTTTCTCAAACTATAAATGACATGGCAAAGCAACAATTACCTGGGTTATATTTAAATATTTAAAATTTTAAATATATAATAATTATAAAAAATCTCTTAAAAGAAATTACTTCTATTATTTTCTGTTTTTCATTTTTCTCTTTGTCTTAACAAAGAATTAAATCGACAAATATTCCTTTTTTTTCTTCACTTTCATTGGATTCAAACAAAGAATGAAATTAACATCATATCTCTTATCAGTGGGAGAAGGATATATGAAAAGTCAAAACACAGTAAACATTCCTTACCATTTAGATTAATTTAATGCTTCTTTTTTATTTCATTTATATTTAGTAGACAAAACACAGTAAACAACTTTCAAGCTTCATGAAAACAAAACTACACACTTTCAAAATTTGAAAGTCATATAATAATATAATATTATAAATAAAAACGAAGAACAAAATTGAAGCACTAACCCTGTTTTTTTTGTTTGCATCAGTGGAAGTTTCCCAGATACAGGAGAGAAGATTGAAAGAGACAAGATCCTAGGAAAGCATAAAATCAACGTCTTGAATCTCTTACTTTATTTTGAATCATCAACAATTACTCTCTCAATGGCTAGGTTTCTTTCCTTCTCTCATATACTGTAATCGATGATCAAACCTTGTTTTTCACTTGGTTTCACACTGAACATTGTTTCTAGAAACTGTTCTACAATTTGTGTTCATCGATGAAGCACCCTCTTGTGGTCGTGCTTTGTTTGCCACTTTAGTTTCTGTGTTCTATGTGGGGTTAGCATGTTTTGTGTGAAAATTATAGCTTTTTAGTGTTTTAGTGAGGTTTCTAAATTTGGGTGGTTCATCTATGTGATGTTCATTGATCTGTGATTGTAAGAAAAGTAAAAGTTCGTCAACGAGGTTGTCTAGTTTAATGTGAAAAATATAATTTTTATGAATTTTGATGAAATTTCTAAGTTGGGTTGGTTCGTCGCTGAGTTTTTCAGTGTTTTATGATGGGGTTTTAGCTACTTGCATTTAAAAATGCAAGCTTTTATGTTTTTATTATTATATCATCATTAATATTTGTTAGCATCATCATCATTATCACTATTATTTTGGTCGGATAATGTCTACTGTTAAAACTTCAGATTTTTATTACCTGTATTCTTTGTCTACTTGATGTTACACTTCATGACAAGATGCAACATAATAATGATGTGCTTGTTTTGATAACAACTTGGTAACAGTCATGTAGTTTACTTTGGCTTGAGCTTTTTATGTATTTTCCAACTTTAAACGGAAAGGCTAGTCCAATAGATATTGATCATATGCCTAAATTTTGACAGTGGAGTTATGAGTCCAAGCCGAGTAATAAAACCTTACTTTTGTTGTCTTCCTGAGTTTGTAAGCCATCTTCATCGGCTAAGATGACTCTGTCGATTCACTATTTTACCAATTCCAACTTTCGTTTTGACTCATTATTTGTTGCTTGCAATATAGACTCTTTATCATTTGAATCTATTTTATGTAGACCGTCTGATTGGTGCCATTTATTTTGTGTTGACTAAAAAATGTACATGGTCATATACTTTTAGAACTCTGTATCTCTTTTTGCTTATGCAGACCATCATGGTTGGTGGACAAAAGTAGAATTGCAACGAAAATAAAGAGTGCTTCAGGTGCATGTGATCCTGAGAAAGTTGTATTCAAAAGCAATCCTACTAAGGCTTGCCCAAATTGTCAACATGCTATTGACAACAGTGATGTATGTGTTACCATTTTCTTCTTTTTTTAATGAACTTATCTATCCATGATTCTGAATAGTTTTCGCCAGAACTTCTATTTGCCAGTTGAAGTTGCATTTAACTTTATTTATGAGGTCCATTCATAGTATAAGTTCACTCTCAAGTCTCAACCTCATGCATCTCTAGTTAGTGACACATTTACCCAAATGGAAATAGCTACAAGTACTTTTCATCTTAAGCATGCAAGTCTTGCTGCTATTTTGTGATGCTTCATTAAAATCAGATATTGATATTGGATAAGAAATGGGAAGCTTTTGCACTTAGTCCTTTGTTGAAGCTACAATAACCTGCACCCAAGTGGGACAAGGTTTGAAGCTTAACTGAACTAAAAGTGAATTTTAGGTGTATAAGAATTTTAGTATTAAACTACATCTTAGAAATGCACTGTCACCAGTTGTGCTTGTTTTTATGAGTTAGTAACATTGTTTGATATGCTAGTTTGTGATTCAATGTATTATGAGTCAGTTGCTGTTAGTTTAATGTTTACTTTCGTTTTCGGACTTTTTGTCTAAATCTTTATTTCATAGCGATTAACAACAGGAGAATTACTTATCATGAACCTTTTAGGTATATGATTTGCTAGTCTGCTGCTATTTTCAACTTCATATCGAATGCCTTCTTGATTGCTTTTATGAGAAATTGTACATTTTCTGTTCATATTTTGGTTGGTACCAGAAAGATCTTTCCTGGTATGAACGTGCATGTGAAGATGAATGTTCTAACAACTCTTTGTTATCAATGTGTTTTCTTTTGTTCTTTTAAAAGTGTTGCTTGTAGCATCTTTGAATTCTCAGGGTAAGGCATAATGAAGTTTAAGATGTTTTACCATATCCCTTAATAGTATAGCACTTAATAGAATGTTTTGACATTCAAGACTTTTGTGTTGTTAGGTAGCGCAAGAGTGGCCTGGCTTACCGAAAGGGGTGAAATTCGATCCATCTGATCAGGAGATCATTTGGCATTTGATTGCAAAAGTTAGTGAAGGGAATTCGAAACCTCATCCTTTCATTGATGAATTTATTACTACTATTGAAGGGGCTGATGGAATCTGTTCCACTCATCCTAAAAACTTACCTGGTTGGTAGCATGAGTTTTATTCTATTTCGTAATCTTGATTAATTTTCATTCATTCAATATGATGAGCTACAATAACAATTTAGGTGTTAAGCAAGATGGAAGTATTTCCCACTTCTTCCATCGAGCAATCAAGGCTTATAATACTGGGAACCGAAAGCGTAGAAAAATACAAGGTTGTGATTCTGGTGATCTTCGCTGGCACAAGACTGGAAAAACTAAACAAATCAAATGGAACGGTGTTACGAAAGGATATAAAAAGATTATGGTTCTGTATGCGAGCAAAACAGGTAAAACTAATTGGGTTACACATCAGTACCACCTAGGAACGGAGCAGGATGAAAAGGATGGGGAGTATGTTATCTCTAAAGTGTTTTATCAGCAAGACAAATTGGGTGATAAAGATGATGAGGATATTTCTGAAACCAGTGAAGCAACAATTTTGAACGTGGACCCAATCACTCCCAAATCTTTGACTCCTGTCCCTCCCTGTAACGAAGGACCATGTTCAGATGTGGACCTAGTCACTCCGAAATCTGCGATTCCTAACCCTTCCTGTAACGGAAGTTCTTGTTCAGATGTAGACCTAGGACAAGGAACACATCTCATGCCTCAGGTAAAAACTCTCACAGTAAGTTAGACATTTGCAGTATCAAAACCTGTTTCTTTTTGTCGCCCTTACACGAACATTTCCATAGTGTTTGTTTTTTCTTTGGTTACTTAATGCAATCCCATGATTTGAACAACAATTTCAGACAAAAAATATGAGACTCTATTATATAGTTAGTACACTAGCATACTAAGTTACTAACATTATCATTTGATGTTAGTAATCCTATTATTTGACCAACAAATTGAGCCAACAATACGAAATCCTGCATATTATACATTTAATATGCTAGCGTACTAACATGAGATTATTAATCCTAGAATCTAATTGTTGGAATTAGGATTTAGATATGGAAGGAAAAAAGGAATGCTCAAAGTGGTAAATTGTATTGATATTATTGTGAATGTTGATGTGATTATAATGTGATACAAAAAACATAATACTAACCCCTATTTATACTAATATTAGACTCCTAATTAAATACAGAAACAAATCATAAAAGATAAAATAATATCAACCCTAAGAGATCTTCTAAGATGCTCTAAACAAATCTAAGATATAATAATCATAATGAGATATTTTCCTCTATATCTAAATATCTATAGATACTCTCTATAAGATAATTTAAGATATTCTGATATACTTTCATATATTCTAACTGTAACTAAGCCACTTAGCTGCACTTCTAATTACTGATGATGTGGTATGATGTTACTTTTATTATGTACTACTTGTGATGATATAGGTTAATGAAATTTGAAAATAGCACTTACTGAAGTTGATAACTGCTGACCTATTTTTGTCTTCTGCACTGAATTGTTCAATTCCTTCTCAGATGGAGTGTTTGGATGAAATTATAACTGACTGTGAAGGGCTTGAAAAAACTGATGTCTCTACTGTGGAAACTGAACATAACAAAGGGATGGATAATGATGAAAATAATGCTGATGATGGCCAAAAATGGTGGGACAGTGAGTCACAGAATCTGTTGAGTTCGCAACAACTCGTCGAAGCATTGTCCATGTGTGATGATCTCCTTCAAAGCCAGTCTCCTACTAGGGATGGGAAAAACGGAGAACATAAGGACCAACCTGGTCTCTCTATTTATGCTCATCTAGGACCAGACTATCTGAAGAAGGATATTGAAGAGTGCCAAAGTCTTGCCCTTGACGTTGCAAATACCGATGACACACCTTCAGAATTTCGACTAAGTCAGCTGGTATTCCTGTGTTCTAATCGATTTTGGATTACAAAGTATTCATTTTATTGTCACAGCAACTGAAATTTCTTGAACGATAACACGTTTTTGTGTTTTCATAGGAATTTGGTTCACAGGACAGCTTTATCGCCTGGGGTGGCAGCAAGGCAATATAAACTGAATGGTTCATCATCTCAAATTGGAGACAGATATTCTGCAACTACATTATGTTGATAAGAGGTCTTGTTAAATTATGGGGTAAACTTGAAGTATTGTTCTTTTCTTTGCTTCGCATCGCAAATTATGCTGTATTGTAAGGCGTTGAACTTGGGTTGAAACTTCGATCAACTGTGATGTAATTGTACTTTCCTTTGACATGTTACCCCTTCCTTAGTAGTTTGTTACTTTCTTTTGGCTTGTTATTTTGATCAAGATTGGTACTTTGATCAACTGTACTGGAATTATACTTTAGGTTCTTTCAATATTGAATGTGAACCTGACTTCTGCATTTATAGGCACACAACTTGCTCTGAAGTAATAGAGGTGGATTTATATTACTATATGTAATTGGATATAATGCCACTATAGCCAAATGCATTGGATCAAATTTGTTGTGTTATGAGAACTTCTAGGTAGTTTTTGGTACACAAACATAACTGGTTGACGCAATAAGATAGAGTGTCTTGTTCTATTCTTTTTGGTTCCACCTAGGTGGAAACAAATATGCTCTATCTTTTTTTATACTATTTATAGTTTTATACCCTAAGGACATATAATAATTTTATTCTTATCAAATGCTAGAATTTTGAAATATTTACATAAATTTGGAGAAGTCATGTTTGTTGGATATATTAAGCTGATTAAATTATTAACTAATAGGTAATTAGTAGTATAATTGAACTTGGAACAATTATTAAGATAATAATTTAAAAAGACAACAAAAGTTGTTATAAAATTATCTTAAGATTATAATTGGTTGTGCCTGTCAATACAAATTTCACTCTTGCAGAGAAACCGGTTAGGCGGGACCAAAAACTAATTCTTGGCTTTGGTAATTTGTCTCTAATAAAAAATGAGCTTCAAAGCTCTAACTTTTGACCTAAACAAATGAATCTCTGGTTAACGGAAAAAGATAAGAAAAAACACAATATCTGCCTCTAAAATAGTATTGTAAAAGTTTGTGTTGTTGGACATATCAAGGTAGGTCACTACCATATATTGATTAATCCCCAATCGTATAGATATGGAAGTGAGTTTTATCACTATCAATCAACTATTTTTATACACATGAAAGGAATAAAATCCTCAATAATATGTCTATATTGCCTACTTCATACATAATAAAAAGATTTGTCTTGGTTGACGATAATTTATATTTGTGTTTTAGCATCACTATGGGGAGTTGGATTTTGGAGAGGAAGAAAGAGAAATAAAAGACTTAAGAGTTATCTCATAAGTGTATTTCATGGCTCCCAAACCTTTTATTTTCCTTCATTCCCTCCAAAATCCAACTCCCAAACTAACCATAAAGAGAGAGAAAATCATAGTATAAGGTAATCTAAGGGGAAAATGAGAATCCTATCCCCATCCCGCAAACCTTTTGTCCCTATAATAATATTCTATAAAAATCCACACACAAATTTTTTTAACTTACCTTTAATTATATTATTAAATTAATTACAGTATATGAACTTCATATATTAATGTAAATTGAGTTTGAACATGTTACACTAAGTTGTTTTTTTTTTTAACTATAAGTTTTAATATGAGCTTCATAGAGTGCTTACCCTTTATATTTAGCACCTTTTTTGGTATCATGATAATTGGTGACTCAGCCCCATAACATGATTGCATACGCTGTGATTAGTTGCATGTAATCCACTCACAATAATGTCTGATGATGAATATGACAATAATTGTGGATATCACAATGGTTTGGGATTTTATAGCATAAAAATCAACTTAATGATTATACTAAAAAAATAATAAGTCTTGTAATATATATTTTTATGAACTAACAATCTCATGGTATAATTCCTATAGAGGGCAACATATAATAAAAAATAGGAAATTGATATATTCTCCTATTTATTCTCCTACCCACGAGAATATGACAAGTGTCACAATAAGATATTTTATTTATTAACGATTGGTTTACAAGTAACATATATCACTTTTTCATGAGTAGGATGATTTAGTAAGAGGCTATAGAAATGTTCTAGAAAATATTGTCTCAAACACAATTTTTGGGTAATATGGAAGGAAAGGATTAAGCACCCAAAATTGAGGACATGAATCAAGTCACCACTCTACCATAGTGGATATATATTGTTATCAATTTTGGACAAGGTGCTATGTGAGTCTCATTTATTTATCAACAAATTGCATTAAAAAAAATTCTATAGGCTAACTTTTCATTTAGTTTTTTGGTATAACTAATATTTTTTGTAGTGTGTAGCTGACTTTCTTAACAAATATCACTTCTAAAAATTAAATATTTAATTTTTTAGTCTGAGAATCCAATAGATCTTATACTACTAGACCAATATTTTTGTTTACGTTTTCCTGTAGGTTAGACGACTTAAACATAGAAGAGTCTGAACCAGATTATCAAAGGCTGTTCATGTCCCCATTTTGTCTCTGCCAACTGATGAACAACAAAGAAAGCATTAAGCTTTGGTCCAATAAGGAGCTTCTTGGACACTTCATGAACATAGCTTCGGCCATTTTTGGAAAAAGATGTATCATCACATCTGACCCACATAAATTTTATATGCATGGCCCTAATACTGTTTCTATTTGTCTTTTCAAATAATCAAGTTAAATGAGAGAATCCAAAGCTCGGTCTAAAAGAAGAAGAAAAAATATAACTGTTTGAGATTTATAATTCCATAGTTTAAGACAACAAATAAAAAGGCAGGGGAAGAATATAACGAATTATAAGGATAGTATTATATCAAATATTCCAAAATACAAATTTAGTATAAAGTATATGTGACAAATTGCTAGTTGTACACTTAATTTGGTGCACATGTCACATGAGATTAGTTATGATAAGGTAGCTAAAAAAACAGGTATATGTATGTAATCTTAGCTTCATAAACAAATGAAATATTTTCAGGATTTAAACTCATGACTTCAAAAATACAAATAAACAAACAATGAGACCAAATAAACTTACATTATATGTAATATAAAACATAAAATGTTGAGTTTGTAATGCTAAATTCAATCAAACATGAATAACTACATATTAAACTCAATCAAACATGAATACTATGTTATGTCCCATATTTTTGGACAAATCAAAGCAACCCTAAGAGATTTACTTCATCTCTCTTAAAATTATATAATGTCTAATATTCAAGTGACACTAAATTATATGAAGATGATTTAATTTGGTGATACAAAATGATTGAGTTTTTTAAGTATGAAGTCAAATGTTGAACATATCCTGCATTGTGAAATGATTTATTGATCAAAGTAAATTTATTATTTCTGGAATAGTATAATATTCATGTATCATCTATCCAAAAATTTATACATATTCATTATGTCATTCATCATTCACTATTTAAACATATATGATGCATGATACAATAAAAAGATAAAAAACTCTTATAGTTCATACCTTTCCTTTTCTCTTCCTTGAAAGTGATCAACATTTGGTTCATACCTTTCCATAAAAATCGCATCCACTAGTAATTTTATTCGGTTATAATTGACAGCTCAAAGTTTAAATATCTTTGCAATTATAAAAAATCACCATTATTAGTTTTTGTTGGTATTGATAGTTGAGAATGAGGGAGGATAGTGTCTAAGATGATGCACACGTGAAAGTGGGCTGAAAGCAGATGACTCAGAAAGGCCCACAATATAGAGATTTGACCCCAAACACTTCTGCAATTTGTTTCTTCCATTGAGTTGAAAGGGTGGTGTATGCTTTTTCTATTTTGTGTAAAAGTTTTATACATTGTTAATACATTATTCATCATTTATATGTATTCTTTACATTTAAAAAGTTAATAATAATTAAATATGTAATAATATTTAAATATTGACAAAATAAAAATCTCTTACATTATCATTAATACATTTTTCATCTTAATTCATATGATTTTTAATAATGGCTATTGTTGTTAAGTTGAAAGTACAAGGATCAACTCACATTTCTATTTTGACCAAAGATTACAAGACAACAAAATCTGGATATCTACTCAAGCACACTAGTGGACACTAGCCTTTGCCTCTCTTAGCTTTTTAATTTAAAATTGCTTTCAATCCTCAAAATGTATGTCTTGTAATCTTGTTTTAGAGTAGTCTTTCAACTAAAAATTGTTATTTTAAGTTGGTTTTAGATTAGGTTGGTTGATTTGATTATGTTATGAGTAACTCATGGAATAATCTATCAACTCTACTCATAACATAAAGAACTGTGATCCACAAGACACATTTATGTCTAGCAACTATGATTGTGAAATTGAATTTTTAATACAACAACTCAAATATACTAATTGTTAATGTATTGGTTATATTGCTAGTTATAAAGATTTATGATATGATAACACACATCTATGTGGAACAATTATCTTAATAAATTTGAGAAGATGCACAACATCTAAAATCTTAATTCAAGCTTTTTGCATAAGTGAAAAGATGCACAACTTTTTCTTTGAAACTAAAAGTGACTTCATTATCTCATAGTTATTTCATAAGGAAAAATCGAATAGTTCTAATACAACATTAATTAAGTTTCCTTTGTCCTATTAGATGAAATTGACTACATAGAAAACTAGTTGAGTTTTTAAGTATTATGTCATAAGTTTGATCTTTCTAGACTTCTAGTATATACGGAAAAAATGTTTATAAATACAAAACCCCTTGCGACAATTTCTGTCTCAGAAAAATGTTATTCTTCCGCTATTAGTTACGAAATCTTGGTGAGAAAAAAAAACTAAAAAAACAGAAGCCAAAACTTCTGCTATATACATTTTTAGTCAAGAAATTAGATCTTACAAGTTAGGAATCAAGGACTAGCTTGGCAGATAATTGCATTAAAGAACAAAATGTAGCCGTACCAAAGTGTTTTTCAGTGAGACTAGTAAAAAACAGTGAGGCACTTCAAAAGCATCTTGTTTTTTTCAGGGTAGGTGAATATTGAAAGACTAACCTAAATTGGTGTTCTATTCTTTCCCCTCAATCTTTTCAGCAATCTTGGAAAAACCACAATGTTTAAATTATTTTTTGTTTCCATCACGAAAGAAGTTATGTCTCAACCATAAAAATATTGCAAAGCAAAGCTTCCTTCAATGAAATTCTTACTAAAACACTAGACTCTTAAGATATTCTGTTGGTTTGTGTGAAGTAACACCTTAGATATAAGGGGTGTTGAGAAAAAATTTATAAGTGAAAAAAACTCGTGAAACTATTACCCGAAGGTTTTGGTTCAAGAGGTGATGTTATACTTATGACTCTACACTCTTCCCATACATAGTAATAATGGAACTCCTAGTGGTTGGAAGTTCCCCGATCGTGATCTGGTAAGTGGTATCAGGGCCGGTGATACGACAGGGACATAGTAAAGTTAAGGGGGAGATGAATGAGTTTATTCAAGTGTAAAATCTCAAATATAAGGATAGGAGAGACATAGTTTACAAATGGAAAACTGTCATGGAGCCATTGCCTTTTAAGTTTTTGTATGGGTTGCTTGCTGGCCTTCATGGTTTGAGGCTTCCTAATCATGATCTGGTCCACATGTTCAAATGAGAACCTTTTGGGGACTAGACTCCTGAACAAGTCTTCCAAATAACAACCATGACTGATAAATTATCAATATGTTAATATGTAACTTTGATCTAGATTCTAACAATGCACAACCTATACACAAGTAACTTATTAGATATAGACATATATCTTTCATGGCTATCTTTCCACCATGATTTATAGAGAGAGAAAAAAAACAATTAGACGGGTGAGGGGAAGTAAAGATAAGAAAGGTAGCAAATGTTCAAGTAATTTGGAAGATATGAACATAAAGAATTGAAGACAATTCCATCCCAAAGTTTTAAATTTGGATCAATGACTATCGACCGCCGTAGACGATAGTATGTCAAATTTTTGGGAGTCACCGAAATTGTATCGCAGTTATAATTACAGTTGTATTGACTATAAATACCTGAAATTATAAGAAATATCAAGATTTTTGAAGTTTCCAAAACTGATGCAGAATCTCGCTAATAAATTCAAAGAACAAAAGAGTAAAATGTAGTTGGGATATTTGATTAGTTAATAAAGCTATCATTTTAATTCATACTATTTGGATATACATAAAGCTTAGCCATGAAGGCCAGCATGCAACCCATACAAAATTTGTTGTACTCTCCCATAATATCCCGATTTTTCTATTTACACTCCACCATGAATCATAAGAGGGAGAAACAAAGAAGAAGAAAGAAACAGGGAGAAGAAAAAAAGGACAAAGAACCCTTCCATTTCCATGTAAAAGCAACCTTGAACTTCAAGTCTTGAAAATACTAATCATGCCAACAAAGAAGCATGACCACACACCTTCTTATTATGTAAAGCCTTGCCCTTTGCTCTCTAATAACTCCTCCAAGTCCTTTGTTTGATGAAGATGATAGCCTTCTCTTTGAGCCTCCAATGGTAGCACTACTACCCATCTTCATTTTTCTCCGCTTAACTCTTTTTTCTTCTCTCTTAGAAATGGATAAATAATGGGGTTGTTTTTGTTTCCACTCTTTGAACATGTGTGTGTGATGTGTGACTTGGTTTAGAATTGGTGAGAAGTGAGGGTTCTTAAAGGGCTTTCAGGGTGTGGTCCAAACACACCTTGGTCTAGTAAAGAGCCAGCTATGGGGCATGAAAGGGTGTGCAATGCTTCCAATATCACCAGACAGGTACTAATTGGACCCCATCTTCACCACTATAGAATGAATATACATACCCCAATGCGGGGTATTGATAAAACAAAATAAGCAATAGAGCCATGCACCTCTCTCTTGCATTGCTATTTCTACCCACCAACATGATGTGTCGGATAAAGCTTATTGCTAATCTAGTCAAATAAGTGCACATCTTTTATATGGGTAGGTTCCTCTCCTACTGATTGAGTACTAGAATGTGAGATTCAGATTGATTTCATGATTTATATAGTTAACTTTTTTAAAGTCACATATCATAATCTCCTTTAGTACTGGATCCTCCAAATTTAGATAGGATGTAATTTTCTTTTACCTGCTATGCTATGTGACAGAAATGTAATATTATGGGTAATTAATGTGTTATTTTTAACATAGCTTATGAATTAATTTATGACATTCATATAAGTTTTTTTTATAGTTTTTTTGAATAAGCTTATCACATAAGTTTGTGCAAATAAGCTTTTTAAACTTATTTCAAAAAGCTTATACCATAAGCATTTAATTAAGTTATTCATCCAAATGTAACCCAAATAGCATCAGCTATAACTTATGTTGCATACATGAAGTAATATGTGTAATAACATTACTCTAATGGGTTTGCCATTCCAAAACTTAGGTGCCATTTTCCATACTTTATTAGCTTTCCTCAATTTGTGCATGATAGAGATAATTTGTCTGATTGCTAATGAGGACAAGAGCATTCTCTTTTAATTTTTTATTATGCTTCTTATTTTGTTTTTTTCTGCTTATCTTTGGTTGGATCCATATAATCAGGGAAATGACTGGTATATAGGGGGTTGGGTTAGTTGAATCCTACATAAGAATTCATAATAGAGCAACAACCATTACAAAGTTTTGAGAGTATGATGGTACTCCTAACTTATTAGTTATCACTGCCTTGACTCTATATATAGAAAAAAGTGTGCATACTTAGAGTAGAGCCTCAAGAATCAAGATATCAGCATCAAAGTTTGCATTTCCCTAGTTAATAATTGTGTTAAATCTATAGTACAAAGTCTAGAAATATTGCACATAATTGGTGATCAGTCAAGAGACATGCAACCAAATTTGGTGAGCCTAACCCCATAGTATGAACTACTTTGAATTTTCTTGGGTTGTGGAGTGGAGGGTCTAATAATATCATCCAAACCACAGTGTCTGCGAGATTATCTGCAGCTTGCTAAGGACCAATGCCACACTCTAGTTAACAAAGATATTATGTCCCAAACTGTATCCCAAATCTTATTTGTCGTCAATAAAAACATGATATGTCAATTAAAAAATTTAAGCATTTATTATTATTATTATTTTTGGTTCATTATCATTTAGGAGGACATGATTTGGGAAACATTATGTTAATATTTAAAAAGTTATATCCATTGCTCATAATTGAATCATTTTAATCCTTTGATGGACTAAAAGTGATAAATAGGACTTTGGGACACCCTCAAATGATGTACATGTACAGAGAAGGAAATCTTTTGGTTGATTTCCTTGCAAATGATGCTTTTCACTATTTAGAGTATGTACACTATTTAAATTCTTTGAAAACATTAGAAGTTGATTTATGGGTGAGTTTTGAGTTTGAAGAATTGTGCATGTAGGAGAATCTGTTGAGATTACTTTAAAATTTGTAGGCAAAAGCTGCAAAATTGATATCAAAACCAACTAAATATATGACATGGTTATGACAGTTTTAGAGGAGATCAGACAGCAAGAATATGGGATCAGCAATGAAACTTTAGCATAGGCTTCGAATCATATAAGATTGTTACACATGATGATATTTCAAATCCAAAGTTTTCTTTTCCTATCCAACTCTTTGTTAGTGTTGGGTTTATTCAGGTGTGAAGTCCCATATTGGATATGCGTGGAGTAGTGAAAAAATTTATAAGTATGAAAAACCCATGAAATTAATGCTTTAAGGTTTTAGTTCAAGACGTGGTGTCTCACATTAGATATATTTGGATCGATAGAGTATTATCTTATTTACTTTTATTTTATTTAAGTTTATGTTTATCTTATTAGTTACTATTTAGATCATTATTATCCTATCATTTATAACAATTTTTGCATATATAATAAATTATTTACACTAACATCATCTCTTTACCATCCTAAATTTCTACCGTTATATTGTGAACATAATAGAAATCAACACTACCATAAGAAGAAAGGGAAGAAAATTCAAATTAATACTGGTCTAGTATCCCTTGCCCCAAAAGGGAAATTAAAATAAGACAAAGTGGCTTTGCATAAGCCTTGAAAAAGCATTTTGAAAATTTAATAGATCAAAAGGTAGAAAATTTGTTTTTCCATCTGCAACATCACAAAGTGTGCATGAGAAAAAGTAGCTAAGGACGTAAGTTTCAAGCTTTTGACCAAGATTTCCATAACATGGGGTATTAGAATAATAAGGCACGCAAATTTTTATATAAAAATAATAATCAAAACACAGCTAAATGATTAATTAAAATATTGATATTTAAGTACACTTAGATAAATATTTTAAGTGCATCTACTTGCTATGCCTCGTGCTTTCCCCAGGTCACTTAGTGAATTAGCATGCCAACCTGTTTTCAACGGCTTCTTAAAATAATCAGCTTATTACTTTTATATTATCCCTTCAGTTTTCATGCAGTTTTAAGCACTTAATATCGAAATAAGCGCTTGTCAGTAGTTTTTGTTGTTTCTTTCAGCTTCTTCTTAAGAAGAATAAAGAGGGAGGGGAGCAAAGGGTAGAATAGATTAATTTTTTTTGTTTTAGAAACCGGAGTGGGACACTAAAACGGGAATACATTAATATTGGTTTAACCGGTTTACACAATTAAAATATCCGGTTTGTATGTTTTCATATATAATTTATAACTATCTATAAATATATAATACAAAAAGATTCATATAATTAATAATTATTTATAATTATATTGAAATAACGTCTCTCCATCTTTTTTGGATCATTTTGTTTTATTATTATTTTAAGTGGACTATTTGGTTCACTTTTTCGGTCATCCAGTTTGATTGAGTTAACACGATGAACCAAAATTTCTCCTATTCAAAATGGTCTTATCCCTCATTCAATTAAGACTATAAAAAAAAAGTTAAGACTATAAACCATAACTATTTTTAATTCTGTTTAGCAATTGGACGGATCAGACTCTCCAATTTGGCCCTCACAACATTAGTTTTAACTCATTGAGTAAATATAATATATCTATTTTTATACCAAAATATATTATTGTAATTATTGTAATAGTTATATTGTCACATTTGATAGATCTTTAGATAATTGAGTTTTTTAACATCATATTGAATATACTTGTACGTATGGGATAAAATACTTTTTTTGGAGAGACAAAATAATTTGTATGATCTCTATATTTTGAAATTGTCCAATGTGAGACATGGAATCGCATGAAAGAGGACCATTTCGATTAATGGAGAAATAAAAACTTGATTTTTATTGTATTTTAATTGCAAAAGCATTATTCCATTATATATTGTTGCTATCCCACTTTAGTGGACACGGCGAAAATAAATACAAATAAATGAAATTGAGTCGCGATCGATATTTTTTAGAGGGAAAACATGAAAAATCAATTTAAAAATAAGGATTGATCTATTTGCAGAGAAAATTTAAGTTCGGGAGTCCGTTACGAATGAGGAAGGTATTAGGCATTAGTTTTTGTTTTATTCATTCGAAACATAGATATTCATTCGAAACAATAATTTCAACCTTACATTAGTTTTTGTTGTTTCTTTCAACTTCTTCTTAAGAAGAATAAACAGGGAGGGGAACAAAGGGTAGAATAAATTAAACAAATTTGTTTTAGAAATCGGAGTGAGACACTAAAACAGGAATACGATCCATATTATGTTTAATCGGTTTAAACAGTTAAAATATCCGGTTAGTTTGTATGATTTCATATATAATTAGTAACTATATATAAATATATAATACGAAAAGATTTATATAATTAATAATTATATTGAAATAACGTCTCTCCATCTTTTTTGAATCATTTTGTTTTTTTTATAATTTTAAGTGAACTATTTGGTTCACTTTTTTGGTCATCCAGTTTGACTGAGTTTAAAATGATGAACCAAAATTTCTCTTATTCAAAATGGTCTCACCCCTCATTCAATTAAGACTATAAAACATAATTACTTTTAATTATGATGAGCAATTGGGATGATCAGACTCTCCAATTTGGCCCTCTTAACATTAGTTTTAACTCATTGAGTAAATATAATATATCTATTTGTATACTAAAATATATTATTGTAGTAGTTATATTGGCACATTTGGTAGATCGGTAGATAATTGAGTTTTTTAACATCATATTCAATATACTTGTATGTATGGGATAAAAACTGTTTTGGAGAGATAAAATTATTTTTATGATCTCTACATTTTGAAATTGTCCGATGTGAGACATGGAATCGCATGAGAAAGGAACATCTCGATTAATGGAGAGACAATAACTTGATTTTTCTTATATTTTAATGACAAAAGTATTATTCCATTATATATTGTCGCTACCCCACTTTCCTGGACATGACGAGAATAAATACAAATAAATGAAATGTAGTCGCGATTAATGTTTTTTAGAGGGAAAACATGAAAAACCAATTTAAAAATAAGGATTGATCTGTTTGTAAAGAAAATTTAAGTTCGGAAGTCCGTTATGGATGAGGAAGGTATTAGGCACCACATACCGTCCGTTATAAAATCGGCACCTAGACCAATCACGTGGATATTCATTCAAAACATTAATTTCTATAAGACTGAGATTGCAACTAAGAGGAGGGGTAAATTAGTTGACTTAAAATAATGGTCATTTTTTTCTGCCAAAATCAAGAGTTAAAGTGCAGCGGAAAATATATGCAAAAAATTAATAAGTAAAATCAAAGAGATAAGGGAGAAGAGAATACACAATGATTCTTATACTGGTTCACCTTCTTGTTCACCAAAGGCTACGTCCAGTACTCCTGCAACACAAGAGATTTTTCCACTAAAGATTATGAGTTGCAATTACAATATCTTACACCGAGATCTCTATGTACCTTACACACTCCTTAATCCTTATTCACTTTTGGAAAACACATTTCCAAGTGATTCTAATCCCCTTTCTTATCACACCACGTGAAAGAAAGTATTCTGCAATAATAATGAAGAATGTTCAACAATGACAGAATTGCCTTTACAAGTATGAAAGTGATGTAACTTGCAATTCAATCAACTCTTTTGTATACTTAGTAATAATGCTCTTTATTAGTTTGTAAACTTGAAACACTTTCACTTTAAGCAACTTCAGAAAAATCAACTTTGAAAGTTTAAGAACTTGTCGCCAAAAGTGCAGAAAATAATTTCAGAATGTGTAAGAGCTTCTGAAATTTGTATGAGAGTTGTGTATATGTTGTGTGTTGTGATTATGAGTTTCAATACCTTTATATAAGTTTTCTAATCAGCCAAAATGTCTCTTTGAAATGGTAAGAATTGATTGGTTTAGAAAACTGAACGTGACGTAACCTTTTGATTTTTAAGAAAGTGGAGTCGTCAGGTTGTTGCCAACCTATTCTCGTAGGCTCAACGACAATAAATGCAAATAAATGTAATTAGTCGCCATCAATGTTTTTTAGAGGAAAAACATTAAAACTCAATTGAAAAATAAGGATTGATATGCTCGCAGAGAAAAATTAAGTACGAGAGTCGGTTACGGATGAGGAATGTATTATGAACCTTATACCACCCGTTATAAGAACAGTACCTAGACCAATCATGTGGATATTCATTCAAAAAATTAATTTCAAATTTACATTGTTACACAAAAAGAAAAACATAAAAAATTTTGTTTTTTAAAGTTGACAAGATAAGATAGCACGACAAGACACTAGTACTATAGTGCATTATCTCACATTGCTTTAGACAACATAAAGTAGCGCAACAAAGAACTACTCATATATTGCACTACTTTACATTGCTTTTATTAAATTATTATTTTTTTAAAATTAACAAGCTGAAATAACGCGACAACGCATTAATCTTATAGTACACTACCTCTCCAAACTTTATACAACATAAAATAGCGCAACAAGGAACTAATCTTATATTGCACTATTTTACATTGCTTTTATTAAATTATCATTTTTAAAATTAACAAGATGAGATAATATGAGAAGGCACTAGTCCTATAGTGCACTACCTCTAATTAGTTTAAACAACATAAAATACCGCAACAAGAAACTAGTCCTATAGTGCACTATTTTACGTTATTTTTATTACAATATTATTTATAAAAAAAATAACAAAATGTGGTAACGCGACAAGACACTAATCCCATAGTGCACTAACTTTCTTTGCTTTAGACAACATAAAATAGTGTGACAATGAACTAGTCCTATAGTGCACTATTTTACATTGTTTTTATTAATTTTTTTTAATTAACAAGATGAGGTAACGCGACAAGACACTAGTCTTATACTAACTATCTCTCTTTACTTTGGAGAACATAAAATAGCACGACAAGGAACTAGTCATCTAGTGCACTATTTTACATTACTTTTATTAAATTATTATTTTTTAAAATTAATAGGATGCGTTAATGCAATAAGGCACTAGTCCTATAATGCTCTACCTCTCATTGCTTTAGACAGTATAAAATAGCGCGACAAGAAACTAGTCCTACAGTGCACTGTTTTATATTGCTTTTATTAAATTATTATTTTTAAAAATTAACAAGATGAGGCGAAAGAGTTTTCTAGTCCTATCCACATAACCTGAATGGTAGAAGGAGGAATAGCATAAAATCTATCTTCAGTATGAATTGCTACCATTGGTTCATGGGTTTCCTTACCTTATAATCCCGAGTGAAATCAGAGCTGGATGGTGGCCCTCGCTCATCAATCTAAAATGAGTCACTACTCTATGTATGAATTGAAATCTCTCTCGACAAACGACCCACAAATGCTTGACTTAAATATATTGCCTTCTTTTAGCTTTTTTGGTTGACTATCCCCTACTTGTTGGTCTTTTTCCTTGTACTAAAAAAGATGGAGACACTAGTCCTATAGTACACTACTTTTCATTGCTTTTGACAACGTAAAATAACGTGACAATGAACTAGTCCTATAGTACACTACTTTACTTTGTTTTTTAAAATTATTATATTTATTTTATTTGTTATTATTATATTTTGTTTACGCAATAGATAAATAACATAAACAAAAAATAAAAAAAGAGCAAACATAACAATATCAAAAAATAATAAAAAATAATATCTTAAACTAAATCCAAATAGTAACATATCAACAACATGACCAAATGATGAATAAAGTCTTATTACACCCAAATAAGAATAACATTGAACCTATCATTAAATATAGGCAAAATTGCACATACACAACATCAAACATGGAACATAGATAATGTCAAACCAGAATAAGAATAATACTATTGACATTGGTAAAGGAAATAAATGAAAAAGAAAGAAAAACTAAAAGATAGGATACATGCAAACTCCAACCTGTGCTCTTGGAAGTTTGATGTGGAAGAACCATGAGTAGTGGAGCTTCGCATAGATGACCAATAGTAAGTAGGAACAACATCATCCCTATGTGGGAGTCGAATAGAAATCATGATTGCTAGAGACAACAATCATGTTCATAGGGACAACGTCGTCTCATATGGGGATGACGACACTAGGGTTGCCTCTTTCTAGAAATGGCTTGCCTATCTTTTTCTCTTTCTAAGGTTGCCTCTTGTTTTTTTAGAATAGATATGATGCTAAGTCTAACACCTCCTTGTGAAGTTAACAATATAGGGAGATAAATTAGTGTTGCAAACCTAATTTGAATGAATCAACAAAAGCACAGTTACCAACTCAGCTTCTAATTTTTATTCATTCTTTATTATACTTATTATCTTATTATTATTATTATTTTGAAAAGTTTTAACTCCGGTCAAAATTGAGGTTTACTATATAATAAAAAAATGTTTCGTCATGTCATTCCATGACACATGTCACAACCTCAACGAAACTTTTCTCTCATTAAATACATCACTTTCTTAATGTATATACTCCCACAAAGGATAAAAATACACCTTTACCCATCATTCATTACCCAATAAATAAATAAATATATATATATATATATATTATTTGATAATAACATATAATAATAATAAAATCTAATAATTTAATTAAAATTGGCTCACCATAATAAAGACACCCAACTTTGTACAACCCACCACAATAAAGACACTCAACTTTGTATGACCAACCATAATAAAGACACTCAACTTTGTACGGCCTCCCACACATAATAAAAGTACACTCTTACCCATTGTTCATTGCTCAATACATTAATGACATTGTTAATACGAGTAACACATTTGTTCTTAAAAATATAAATGTACGGGTAATATTTGTGTTTTAACTATGTGAGTGCATGAGTAACAAATGTATTCTTAGCAATGCGAATGTACTAATAATATATATATTTTTAACCATTAAAATTGCACGGGTCACATGTTTATTCTTAATAATATGAATGCACATGTAACATGTGTGTTTTTAATCATACAAATGTACGAGTATCATGTGTATTCTTAATCATGTAAATGCACATGTAATATGTATTTCTTAACCATATGACAAAAAAAATTTCATCCCATACTAATACATTTGTAACTTGCTAGTCTTCAAATAAAAGTGACTTCCAACGTTTTACTTTTTGTATCAAAGATTTATAAATATCACATATATTCTTCATGTTTGCAGGCTAATTTGTTAGAAAAATATTGCTAAATATATCACCATTTATCTCACCTTAAAAAATATATCTATCTTCGGGCAACGGTCTCTATAATATATCTTAACTAAAATTGTAGCCCAAACACTAAACAAATTAATTTGATACCCTAATAAATAATATCCATCATTCCATTCCAACAAAAAACTATTATAGACCGCTCAATTGTCAAATATGATTCACAAGCCATTGAATAAATTATTACATGATGCTTTGTTTAAACAACTTGTTTTTGAACTACTTAAATCTACCAGCTTTTTTTTCTTTTGCTATTCCATTTTCTATTGTTTTTGCCCTCAATTCTTCATTTTTTAATCATTGGATATATATAACATTATCTATAAAAAACTAGATCAACCTTTTCTTTTTGTTTGGATGAATATCTTTATTTGCTTCGCTTGAACAAATAATATTTTTTTCTTCATGCAATTATGTTGAACTTTTATACACATATCATATTTTTTTCTTTACTTTTTTCGGATAATTTTAACAAATTTATCTAAAGTTCAAATTCAATTTCTATCTCATTATCTTGAATCTCTAGTGTAAATGTAATGTAAACTAATAGTGGGAACCTATGATTTATGGATGACAATCTTACAAGTAGGAGATCCACTTGGAATCCAATTGGAAGGAAATTATAATAGTTTCTAGTTATTATTTTCAATAAATTGAATTTTATTCTCATGGGTAGTCTTAGGATTTATTTTAGTCTTAGGAGTATTTTAAATTATTGTTAGGTATTTTATTTAAATCATGTAATATAAGGGTTGAAAGTGTTGTTTTATTTATTTCCTCATAACATGGTCAATTAGTGGCCAAGGAATCAAGTACTAGCAGACACGTGGAGACATCATAGTAATTGAGCAAAGAGATATCAATGGTAAGTCAAGTCTAATTGGCATGGAGGAAGAGCAAGTAATGCAAGTTTCTATCACCCAATCAGCCTATAAATAAATGAAGGGTTTGAAAGCAAATGGATGGCCATTTCAAATCCATACCTTATTGGGATCAAGAGGCTTTAAGAGAATGAATGCCCATAGATACATTCCTTATTGGATTGACGTGTGAATTAAAATAAGAGACAATCTCAAAACCTTACCTTATGGAATCAATTCAGATTGGAAGAGAATTAAATGAAGGAATACCTTCCTTATTTGAATAAAACATGTGTTGGGCATGTAATTCAAGGCATTCAAGACAAAGCTCATTCAAGAAAGGCAAGTCATCAAGGCTCATCCAAGTAGGCGTGCGAATCTCCATCATTTCAAATCAGATTTGCAAAGATACAATGCCATCATTTCATTTAAGTAATCCCACGACCAAGGCATATAAAATCAAGAGTTAATTCACCAATCAAGATATTTGAGGAATCTGTCCACATTCAAACTCAGCCATGCAAGGAACAAATAAGCACATGGCTGAATATTGAAAGGGATTTCGCCTAACTCCATGCCAAAACAAATCAGCCATTAAACTCCCACTAAAGACCATTTAATTACATGTTTAATTAGGATTTTAAATTTCCAATTAGGACTTAGCCAATTTCAGAGTTTCCTATTTATGTATGCTTTTGATGATGAATGAAATAAGTTGAATTTTATTAGGATTAATTCCTCTTTAGTTGAGCTTTCCTCCTAACTTAGAACTTATCAAGACTAATCTTTGTGGCGTTCATAGGCTTATCACCATTGGTGTGGCGCCTTATCTTTTAGTTCTTATCAAGGATCCTTCCTTGTGGCGAACCTTCTTGGCTTATCAAGCTACATTGCTTGTGGCACATTCCCCTTCATTCTTATATATTTTCTTTTATCCAAACATAAAAATTACAAAATATAAACAAACTGTGTGTTACGTTAAAACATACACATTCATATATTTTTCCTCCCATATTTATCATAAAATCATGAAATAAAACATGGCCATTATATAAAGGTGTTATTTCGTGAGTCAAATTAAGTTTCAGACAATAACGATCGACCAAAATGCAAACCATTTCCTGGAGGTTCGCATCAAAATGCATGTGGCTTCGCCTTAAGCCATAAACCATACAACTTGAGCATCTCTTATCTTCCCTTAATTGTTTATTATGTCTTAGGCTTTAGTCTCTCTTTCCTCACTTTTCTTAAATCTTACCTATAATTTTCACTCTCAATTTTCATAAACAAATTATAATCTCTCTCAACCCTGGATATTAATATTAATGCTCCAAATTCTAAAGAAAACAACAATGAGTGGCTTAAGCTTTCCATCTCCACTTCTTTAGCGCTCGATTCACAACAACCACAACCAAATCTACAACTAGAACTCACACAACCACCATCACAACCACAATCACGCCAAATATACAACCATAACTCATATGACCACTACCACAACCAAAGTGATATAAACCCAATACAGCCATATACACGACCATTCCAAGAATCCTACCTTTCAGCTTCACCACAACTACAACCACAAATAAATTCATATATATTATCACCCTAAGAAATCTATTTTCAGCATCATCACAACCACAATTTCAGCCCCCAACACAAGCCTATACACCATTACTCCAAGCCAACTACTTTCCGTCACATCGCAACCACAATTGCAACCTCGAAGAGAGCTATATACACAATCGTTCCAAGACACCTACTTTTCAGCGCCACCAAACCCTATTATGTCTATGCTTCAACAACCTGATAACATGAATGAGCAAAGTCTACACCCTCCATCCAATTTTCAAACACAAGAGCCAAATGTTCATCAAGAAGAAGAAGTTGGTTCGTCTAGGCTTCGTCCATGTAGGCTATCGGTTCGAGCCACGAATCAAGCGGGGCCCGATACCATAAACACACCATATCAATGGGCTACTTCAACACGAGCCACAGTCTATAGCCTTGAACACTTGTTATCGCAGAACATCATATCAATCTCTGGAAAAGTGAAATGCAAATGGATTGAAGATCTATATGAAATTGAATTTAGTTTGAGCGATAAGTTCAATGAAGTTGTTGGGTTCATTATAAAAGAAAGGGATAACATGTATGATCGTGCACCACAATCTTGGACTAAACCAGTGCTCCCAACATGCAATCATTGTGGAAAAGAAAATAGCTTGAAGCGTGTGTTTACTAAGAAGAGAATCATAAACTACTTATTATTGCTTTTGGGTAAGATGATTGGGTGCTGAAAAATTGAATATTTGAAGTATCTCCTCAAATACACCAAGAATCATAGAATTGAGTCCAAAGATTAATTGATTTATCTCACTTATTTGGATATATGCAAACAACTCAGCCCTAACGGACTCTTTGATCCATAGCCAAGTTTACTATTTTATTCATTTCAATAATAATAATAATAATAATAATAATCACACGTTTTTTTTATCGGAAAAAGAAAAGTTTAAAAAAAATCAACAACAACAACTATGTGCGATTATAATATTTCTGACATTGTTTATTCCATACCACTTTTATACTATAGCATTATAATATTTCTCATTGTAATATTCTTTGAAAACTAATGATTTTATAATAGGTAAAAAGTGGTTTGGGAAACTGAACGTGAGGTAACCTTTATTTTTAAGAAAGTAGAGTCGTCATGTTGTCGCCACCCCACTTTCGTGGGAACGACAAGAATAAATGTAATGGAGTCGTCATCGATATTTTTTAGAGGGAAAACATGAATAACCAATTTAAAAATAAGGATTGATCTGCTCGTAGAGAAAATTAAGTTCGGAAGTCGGTTACGGATGAGGAATGTATTCGACATCTCATACCACCCATTATGAAAACAGTATGTAGACCAATCATATGGATATTCATTCAAAAAAATTAATTTTAACGTTACATTATTACACAAAAAGAAAGACAAACAAGATGAGAAGATAAGATATCACGATAAAACACTAGTCTCATAGTGCATTACCTCGTCTTGTTTTAGACAACATAAAATAGCGTGACAAAGAACTGGTCCTGTAGTGCACTACTTTCATTCATTTTATTAAATTATTTTTTTAAAAATTAACAAAATGAGGTAACGCGACAAGACATTTGTCCTATAGTGCACTACCTCTCCTTGCTTTAGACAACATAAAATAGTGCGACAAGGAATTAGTCTTAAAGTGCACTAGTTTACATTACTTTTATTAAATTATTATTTTTTAAATTAACAATATTAGGTAACGCGACAAGGTACTAGTCGTATAGTGCACTACATCTCATCGTTTTAGAGAATATAAAATAGCGTGACAATGAAACTAGTTTTATAGTGCACTATTTTACATTGCTTTTATTAAATTATTAATTTTACACATTAATAAGATGAGGTAACGCGACGAGACACTAGTCCTATAATGCACTACATCTCCTTGTTTTAGACAACATAAAATAGCGTGATAAGGAACTAGTCATATTGTCCACTATTTTACATTTCTTTTATTAAATTATTATATTTAAAAATTAACAAGATAATGTAACGTGACAAAACACTAGTCTTATAGTACACTATTCTACATTGATTTTATTATCTATTTTTTTAAATTAACAAGATGAGGTAATGCGACAAGACACTAGTCTTATAGTGCATTAACTCTCGTTGCTTTAGACAATATAAAATATCGTGCCAATTAGTACTATAGTGCACCATTTTACATTACTTTTATTAAATTATTATTTTTTAAAATTATCAAGATGAGGTAATGTGACAAGACATGTGTCCTATAGTGCATTAACTCTGTTTGATTTAGACAACATAAAATAGCATGACAAGAAACTAGTCCTGTGGTGCACTATTTTACGTTGCTTTTGTTAAATTATTATTTTTAAATATTAATAAGATGAGGTAACGTGACAAGGCACTAGCCTTGTAATGCACTACCTCTTCTTACTTTAGACAACATAAAATAGTACGACAATGAATTAGTTCTATAGTACACTATTTTACATTGCTTTTATTAAATTATTATTTTTAAAAATTAACAAGATGAGGCGAAAGAGCTTTCTAGTTCCACCCGCTTTGATTGGTAGAAGGCGGGATAGTATAAAATCTATCTTCAATAGGAATTGCTACCCTAAACCCTTAATTCCTATTGAAATCAAGGCTAGAGGGCAACCCTGCTCATCCTTCTAACATGAGCAACTACTCTATGTACGAATTGAAAGCTCTCACGACAAACGACCCACTAATGCTTGACTTAAATATGTTGCATTCTTTTGGCTTCTTTGGTTGACTATTCCCTTCTTGTAGGTTTCTTTCCTTGGATTCAAAAAAATGGAAGCACTAGTCATATGGTGCAATATTTTAGACAACATAAAATAGCGTGACAAGGAATTAGTCATATAGTGCACTATTTTACCTTTCTTTTTAAAACTATTATTTTTATTTCATTTTTTATTATTATAATTTTTTTGTTTATGCAATATATAAGTAACATAAATAAAAAATAAAAAGAAGAGCAAACATAGCAATAACAAAAACAATAATAATAATTTCTATCTTAAACTAAATCCAAACAATAACATATCCATAAGATGATCAAATGATGAACAAAGTATTATTAAACCCAAATAAGAATAACATTGAATCTTTATTAAATAGAGGCAAAAATGGAGATACACAACATCAAACATGGAATATGGATAATGTCTAACTAGAATAAGGATAGCACTACTAACATTGGCAAATGAAATAAATGAATAAACAAACAAACTATAAGATAGGATGAAGGCAAACCCAAGCCCATGCCTTTGGACGTTTGACGTGGAGGAACCATCAGCAGCGGAGCTCCACAGGGAAGACTAACAGTAGGTAGGGACAACGATACTAGGGTTGTCTCTTTTTGGAAATTATGATTGTTGGAGATAATAACCATATTCACAGGGACAAGTCGTTCCATTAGGGACAACGATACTAGGGTTGTCTCTTTTTGGAAATGGCTTGCCTCTCTTTTTCTCTCTCTAGGTCCGCCTCTTGTTTTTTTAGAATAGATGTGATGCGAAGTCTGACATCTCCTTGCTAAGTTAACAATATATATGGAGATAAATTAGGGTTGCAAACCTAATTTGAATGGGCCAACAAAAACTCAACTACCAACTCACCTTCTAATTTTTATTCACTCTTTATTTTACTTATTATCTTATTATTATTATTTTTGAAAAGTTTTAACCCCAATCAAAATTACATATTTATATATATAAAATGATAGAAATATATTACCATACAATTTGTTCTTGGGTTTTAGAAATACTTGTCTCTCCTTATTATTCATTACTATATTTGAGCCACTAACCACTAAAAAAACCCTGGAAAAAGGGCTGAAGTGATTCACTAAATAGAGGTTGAAAGGAAAAGTGTTATTAGGTAACCAAATCTTTATCTTATTAATTGAGGTTCACTACATAGGAACAAATTATATCATACTATTGTATTATGAATTATGTTTATTAAAAATGTATTGTTTTCTAAATCTTTTAAAAAAATCATATCTAATTGGGGTTATAGATCTATGTAACATTCCACCAAATGTGAAAAGACGTTTAGCTTGAACTTCTATTCATTCAAATAGCCACCAACAAATTAAAGAGGAGCTTTTGCCTCACCCTGGTTTTCAACCCCGTTTCCAAAAACACGCTTAATCCATTAGTTCAATGTCTTCTTATTATGATTACACAAACCACTTTTTCTTTTTCTGAAACTCGTGAAAACATTAGAAAGAAACTGTGGTTATATGCTTGAACCATTCTGCCAATATGCCGTTATAAAGAAATTCAATATACTTTTGTTATTTACTTAGAACCGAGAGCAGCGTCGCTCGGTCCATGTAGCCAATTCCAACCACCGAGATTTAAGGCTTGTTGTAAGATCATTAAAATATCCTTACCAGTAAATATGAAACTATCATAACAAATGTGCTCTTATTTGATCTCACATAAAAATAGTATCAAATTAAAATCCTACTCGTTAGTTAGATGTTAAGCTATAGGTTCACTTTGGTAATTGAAAGAGTGACAAATTGAAGCGTGTGAACTTTTACTACATCATAGACAACAATGGTAAAATTAATGTCTGAAATGCACTATGATCAAAGTGGTCCAACCATGGTATATCTTGAAATCTCACATTTCAGGTTTTGTTGCATCTTGAAAGTAAAAAAAGATTATACGGTTGTACTAAACAAGGAAGTCAGAATTGCACGTGAAGTTCTTGTTATTCACAATACCATTGCCTACGATATAATCAACATATAGTATTAACTTAATTGTTAATATCTATACACCCATTCTTTTATGAGGAAAAAAAATGCAATGCAGCATATAAGTTTTACAAATTATGATCGCATCATTCACCATTCATGTTTTATTATTGTTGACTCTACAAAAACAAGTAATAAAGTAAACTGTAAATGATATACTAACTATATATATATATATAAATCTTTATACTAATAATGCATAAATATTATACTTTTCATTAATTTCAGTTCTTGATGCTTGTTTATTAAGGAACAACATTACCACATGTTCTATCACCCTCAACCCAAATGGACATATATTCAAATAGCCACCATTTGTCATGCTCTTGTGTTATTAAGATTTGCCATGTGTAAGAATCAGTGGTTTACTCGGTTATGTGTGTTTGATTTGGATGTTCCAGCTGTAATGTCTTACCAACATACAACAAACGAGAATGGGTTTTTCTTGACCGGAAGCTTCTGTTCTCTAGTAGCAACACCACACATTATGGGGTTATTAGTTGGAGCAACATTTTCTATCTTACTTCACGTGTCATGAGATCTCTAATTGACTAAAAATATTTAATAATTAAATTTTTAATTTAAATATTTATTCAACCCAATAATAACTTATAGTACATGAAGTGATACACATTATGAGATACAGAAGATGTATTCCGGTTATTAGTTAAGTCCTAGGTACTGCTTTCTACATCTACTGATAAGTGGAGGTTTTAAATTTGAGACATGACCACCGGTACAAGTATTAATATGTCAAAGTTTTGTAAGTTGCTGGAACTGTGATCGAAGTTGTTAATTAAAACCTTAAATACGATATTATAAGCTTATGTGACTACTGTTATTAGCTAAGAATGGAGTAGAATTGAAACTGTTCCTTATATAAGTATGATCCTTATTGAAGCAACAATTCTTATGAATAAAATGATAAGAAACAGAGAGGGAAAAAAGAGTTACGGTAGGTTGTGAGATGATTTATCCTTAAAATGATTAAAAACAAACACGGATAGAGGGAAAAGAGAGACAGGTAAGGTTGTTAGGTATTTTTTTTTTAAGTTGTAACAAATTAGTCTGGTTGAAATTTTATATTTAAAGAGTTCTAGATGAAAATATATGAGATGTATATTTTTCAATTTAAAACTAAAAGAGTTATATAATATTTTTATAAATTAAGAATAGAGTGATAAGTTAATGTGAAATCTACGTTATCATTTCCTATTTATTTATTTATTTATATTTACTTCTAAGATCTTTAGAGAATAAAATTTACAGTATATGCTGACTATTTACACTTTCAAAAAACTTAGTCGATGATGATATTCTTTTAATAGCCGTTATATATTTGGATTACTAATCGGACGTATTACATTAACTTTTTAATGTACCTATATTTTTAAATGTTTGGCAAAACTCCCTTAACCCTTACAAATGCACATCCATGTACTTTGAAAAGGCACTAATATCAATCTAATAAAACACATTAAGCCTGGAACTGATTGATAGAGTCAGTCAAATATTTATGACATTGAAGTACCATATGTGTGCTTTATTTTATTAATATTATTACTTGTAATGATACTACTAAAATCAAGGATGGAAATATAATACATGATAGACATTTTTAATGGTAGAAATGTTACTCCAAGCAATAAAAAACTTAATATTAGAAGCAATACTTTGGAATCATAAAAAATTAAACATGGATATTATCACATTGGATGTCTCAACGATAAAAACATATATGTCAATTATTTTTTTTTTAAATATTCATTATTACTTCTGATTTTTCCTTCATTATTACATCATATGGGACAACAAGAGTTTTTAAATTAAGAATTCGAGTTCTTAGTACCAACACCACATGCCAGATAAGGTTAAGAGGTTGAACGTTTCTAACTAGGAAAAAGAAGAAAGATGAATCAACTCCATTATTCAATCATGAATATATCTTGCTGATGCAGAAACATAGGATCATATGTTTAATTAATGTTCATTCATTGAAACCTCAAAGTAAGCATCTTTCTTAATCAAATAAAGGCTAGAAAGAAAAATGTTTGAGCATACATTTTTTTCATGCACTCCAAAGTCTAAGGGCAATGGTGAGGTTTGATTAAATTTGTGAGCTCAAAGGACTAGATGGAACATTAATGATGGAAGTGTGATAATATTATTCTTATCATTATTCCTGCTCATTCAACACCTTTTCAAAATAAATTATACATGAATGCAGTTGCACGTGCGGTCAAAGAATTCTAGGCAATGCATCCATCATATTCTAGTTAAGTTTATCGCC
This sequence comes from Lupinus angustifolius, assembly GCF_001865875.1. Taxonomy (NCBI): domain Eukaryota; kingdom Viridiplantae; phylum Streptophyta; class Magnoliopsida; order Fabales; family Fabaceae; genus Lupinus; species Lupinus angustifolius. Next base: position 18,212,054 of record NC_032010.1, read on the forward strand.
ATAAATATAAGAGTGCAGTTAGTCTTTTATTTTCATATGGTGAACAAAGTAGAGTATTTTTCACGTCCTTAAAGATTTGTGGCCAACCAAATGGACACCACATTTGTCCCTAAGACTAATGTGGCATTCCAGATGCATACCATATCGGGCAAAACACAAACGTGATACACATTTGACTTAGTTGATAGACATAATCTTTAAGAAATAAGTTGATTGGTCACAAATCTTCCAGAAGCAGAATAATGTTTTACTAATTTATTGTGATATACAAGCTATAGACAAAATTTAAAAGGAAAAATGGTATTTAAGTATTTACAATTTTCATTCCTCTTTTGGGATCCATCTGCTCCACCAAAGGCTTTTCCTGCGTCTGTTGAGCTCATCCATACTCTCATTTAAGGTTTTTATAATTTTCCTCTGAAGCTTAAGTACTGAAGCTAGACCATTTTTCTTTGAATTACCTTTCTTCTTCTTGGGTTCAATTTCCTACACAACATGGAAAAATAATGATGATGTAATATCATAAATGTAGAAGAAAAGGTGTTGGTAAATACCTCATTCACTTGTGTTTGCACAAATACAAGTAATTAGAAAAATAATACAATGTAATGGTGAGTGACAAGGAACTCGGATCCTCCTAAGCATTTTTCGGGTTCAAGTTTTGTTAATGAAAAATAGACACAGAAAGGTACCATACACGGATGTACAAAGCCAAAGGTCTAAAGTTCGATGTCTTGAGAGATACTTGTGTGGAGGGGCAGTAAGGCACCCCAAAATGAATTAGTTGATCACGGGTAAGGAGGTAGCCTTGGTTAACACAAAAAAGGTGTTGAAAGGGCTTTGACTCCATAAATGGATCTTCCCAGCTCAACTAGGATTAGTCAGTCCAAAGTGATTCCCAGTAAAAAAATATTCCTTATATATCTTCATTGTCTTGGTATTAATTGCAAATTAAAATTTACCAATGAAAAAGGAAACTGTTGATAACTATCACAAAGAATTTGGCTCATCCGACAAAAAAATAGATTGCAAACTCAAGTTAAGATACATACTCTCAGTTCCTGGAGCTGAGCTTCAGTAAATCCACCATCCTTCTCTGTTCCCGATTTCGCCATTAGCTGAATAATCCACTTTGCAGCTTCCCCATAATCCTTCTGAGTTGCACGTAAGAGTTGCAGCCTCAGATTTTGCATGAAAGACAATGCCAACAAGCCTTCTCTGACAAAGAAAGGATGAGCTAATGCTGCTTTTGCACTTAACCGTTGCCTTGCTTTGTAACGGACCATTGATGTCAGAAGTTCCCATCCTATTCCACCATCTAAATCTAACAGCTCAAAGCCCCTCCTAAGTTCAGCTCCGCATCGAGGCTCTACGCTTTTTCTCCAAGCAACTAAGTCATAGTCACACCTCTTTAACTGACGGTTGAATTGTATGAGGCCGTTATCAGTGCGTAAACTCGGGAATGCCTATAAGTGAATGACAAACTATGAGCAATTCAAAATACCAGCTTGCTATTGTTTATATGTTTCACCTGGCTAAAAAAATCGGTCCACATATATGGAAAAATATTCTACAAGGTTAAGAAATAAGATCAAATCCAGCAGAACTCTTTTCAACTTTAAAACTGTTAATAAGCCACTTTGTCACGATTGCAGTTTATATAGTCAATTTACGTAATATTCATATGAAATTGATTAGAGAAACTGATAGTTCCAGTAACAGGAATAGAAGCAAGTTCACCAGTATTTGATACTCACCATTTGAAGGAAGATTAGACCAGCACTATAGATGTCGAATCTGTCGGGCAAATTCAACTGTTTTAAACAAAAACCATCATAAGCAACAAAAGACTATGTCATTGCATGATAAAGGAAAACTATGTAAGTCCTAATTAACCATGGATGATTCAGGATAAAATGTCTAACCTGCCATAAAACTGGGGAAAGTGCAGTTGCTACTGGAGCCGAGGGTGCAGACGGAGTTTGTGTGCTCATGATGTACTGCTCTGGTGCAGCGTATCTGAAAGGGACGGATTATACACATCGTGAATTGTCTATAGTTGGATGTCATGTTTCTAATAATGACATGGAATTAATGAAAATTATACAAGTTTTATATTTTCTATCTTAGGGCCATCAAGGAACTACATTGAAGACTGCAAGAAATGCTGCTTCATAGGAAATCGATAGTTGTTTACGTTATATACAATATCCATTTTTCATTCTCTCAATCAAATAATCAGCTCTGGAAGCATTAGAGCCGGGTTGTTCAAATTTAAAGCTGAATTTTGTGGTGATGGTAGTCATCCAATGAAAGGGTAACTTAAAGCAATTTAATAATATCTGGCTAGTTATAACTAAAGAAATATCCTATTGTAGTCACACACATGCTTATAGTGTCCTGGTTCACTTCTACTGAATAGTCCTATTTAGTAAATAGCACTTAGTAAATATCGAATATTATTTACATCACAGGCTAACACTTCCCTAGTCATGTTAAGAGCATAAAAAAGTAAAAAAAAGAAAAGGATTCTGCTATGATTTTCTGGATCAGTTGTTGTACTTGTAAGGGCATTTTAGTTTTAGATGTAAAATTTAATGTACCTATATCTGGTTGCAAGGGAAACACTTCGGTTAAAAGGGTGGCCCAATGCACGAGGTTCCCACCTAGCGGGGTATGAGAGGTAGATGTACGCAACCTTATCCCGCAAGCGGAGAGTCTAGGAAAGGTTTCAGTTAAATTTACATAAATTTTCCGACTTTTATGTTCATCTCCCTAACTTTTAGATTATACAAACATTTATGTAAAACACATGACATTGCTTTTGTCTGTGATTGTATTGAATCTTGTTCCAGTGATACAATACTCCAACTTTGATTTTCCACCTCAAAAAGGACCAGAATGTAAAAAGAACAACTTGGTATCAATTCAAATCCATCACAAAGAAGCCTAAACCCATCACATGAATAATATATGATTTGATTGAAAACTATAAAGTATAAATGCTATATATGTCAAATCTAGATAAAACCTAAGATTGTTATCATATGACATCCACTTTAAGACACCTTTGGAAAGAATTAGTGAATAAAAATAGAAAAACACTCATTTTCTACCCAAAGAAAAATGTAATGCTTCCATCAGGAATTGTTTATGCACATGAGGCAGAAACTTGCTGCAATGATCAAGTTCAACACCAGTCGGCTATGTGTGTTAATAATTTCGTAGAAGATACCTTGGATCCAAAAGAAATTCCTTAGGAATGTAGTTGATGCCAACTCGCAGATCGGCAGCAGCTCCAAGATCAATGATTTTGAATGTACGAGACCCTAATACCATGATTTAAAGGAAATAAGGTCTCAAATTAGATTAAGGATTCTTTTCATTATGCAGGCTTTAGATTATTTACCTTCAGAGAAAATAATGTTCTGCGGCTTAATATCCCTGTGCACAATACCAGTTGAATGAAGACTATCCAATGCAAACAAGAGTTGCCTCATGATTGTTTGAATGATTCTATTTTCTCTTTCCAATCCCTTCGGCAAGTCCTGGATCTTACCCAGAATCAGTGTTTCGACCTGAAATTTGTAACAACTGTCACTTGGACTGATACTATTGGAAACTTTAAGCAATCATGATTTAGCATTTGCGCTTAAATTCGAATAGAATTTAAGCATGAACAAAGTGATTCAGAGATAGAGAGTGAAGAATAGTTAAAGAATGTGAAATATATTATCCGCACGGATGTAATGTTCTACTCCCACCTCCTCACATTCTTGTAGCAAGAGATAGGAGCTACTCTCCTAAATGTAGGACAATTGCTATAAACTTCATCAGAAAGTTTAAGGCCAAAAATGCTAAAAAAATTGACAATTTATCATGTAGAATCATGCTGATTAAAGAGACTACCGACATTATATGGAAATTCTCTACTCTGCACCAGGTCAGCTAGGGTGGCATCCCCTTCAAACCGCCAGACAAGCCAGTATTCAGAACCTTTCTTTGCAGAGGTCTGCAAACAGTTTGAGGACAAATTTCATGATTTAAACTAAATTGCCAAATGATGTGACTGAGAATGGCTATGATTTCTCCATAAAACAGTGATACCAAAATTTGTTCGGTGATATTAGATTTAATAGAGCAATACCTCGAGAAAACCATAAACAAAATCTGCACAACTGTTTGCACAAGCTCTTCGCACACGCTCATTCATCCAAATTTCAACAGCACCATATTCAGTTGCCTTCTTCAAGACTAAATCACCTTCCTTCCAATGAGAACCAAAAAGAAGCATAAGTCATAACTATATAATTCAAGCAATCCAAAGTCAAAACAAGACAAAAATTCAAAATTTATAAATGAAAATGACATAAAATGATGAAATCAATTGTTATCATGAAATTAACTGATGTTCTTCCAAAGTACTTCATAAAAAATGCACAAAAATGAATCAAAAAGGCCAAAAGAACAAAGTGATTTATTTATTTATTTCAGGACCATCGATAGAACATATAGTACCTTAGAAGAGGGCTTGTTGGCAAGTGTCACTCTATAGACGACTCCAAAGGCTCCCTCCCCCAGCTTCTTCCCTAGAACAAAATCATCCTGCCACCGTAAAACAATCTCAGCAACAACTAATAAATCAACAACAACAAACAAGCCTTAATCTCACTAACTGGGATCCACTACATGGATTAAACGACGCGATAATGCCCTATCATAAAATCATGTGCTGTAACAACCAAAGCCTTTTCCCACAGGATGAGATCCACACCTTATTCTCTCAAAAACCAAATCTTTTAAGGTACTAGCCTTTGACATGCAGACAAAACAAAATAGGACAATACTTTTAGTGAAACCAAAATAACTCGCTCTTTATCTCTTATCTTATGTTCTATTCACAAAATACATCAATCATAAAAACATAATTTATGCTAAACCCATTCTAAGCTACCTAATAATTGCAATATTTAACAACAACCAAATAGCAAATTAACCAACTTGAATTCACTGACCTTTTTGTAAGTAGGCTTAAACAACCTTTCAACAAAAGCAAGAACAAACATGTCAAAGAAACCAGGAGCAACACCAGGTGTAGCCCAGAGATAAGAAAGAGCACTCAAAGCCAGAACCACACCAGGAACTGTAAGTGTCAAACCATTGGACTTAGGAAGAGTGCTTCTATATATTATATCACCACACTCCATCACAGTGCATGGAAGACCAACACCAACACCCACAAAAAGGTTGTGAATTGAATCAACCCATTCAGCTCCTAATGCAGAAACTTGAAAAGACTTTGAGTTTCTTGAGATAGTTAAAGTTGCACTGCATGGTGGCTCAGTAAAGGGTCTTGTTCTTAGTCTATGGCCAAGAAACAAAGACTTGTGTTTGGGTTTGTGGGGTTGGAGCTTTGGTACTCCTACTCCAATTCCTCTAGTTGCAACGGTGGCCATGTTAGTTCCAGTTCAAGTTTAGTTTGTGGAGGAAATGGTTGTGAACTTCACTTAGTATCTTCTTCAATTTCAGACCACATCTTTTTTTCTATCTCAAGTTACACCGATAATAATGATGATAATAATAATGTAATTTAGAATTTTAATTACTATAATTTATATTAATTTTATTTAATATTTAATAATAATAAATTAGTGTATATATTTGTTCTCAATAATGTAATATATATTTCATATTTTTTATGTAAATTTTGTTGTGTATCTTGTGAACTCCTTTCACTGTAATTAGTTTTTAAAATAATCTATTTAATATGTTAAAGTTAGAGTCTAACTTTGTTATGATTATAATGAATATGTATGGTTGGCTCGTCTGTTTTACATGTGCCCACAAATGCCGTAAATTTAAGTAGAAGTCGACCTATTTACATTGTCTTAATGGACAAAAAAATATTTCTTATCCATTTTAAAATGAACTAATAGGGATGTAGGTGGCCCAGGGGGTTTTGACAAATAATATAAAAAGTTGATACAATAAAATAAAATGAAATTAAAAAATGTAGGCGGGGAGAAATTTTTGTTAACAAAACTTTACTATTTTGTATAAAGTTGAACAAATTATATTATATTTTTGAGGTAATTAACTTAATTATATCATGATTTATTTGAATTTTTTTTTCCTTATCACCTCGCGAGCCGCTCGCTAGAAATGCTCACCAGCATGACAGGCATACGGATAAGGCTAAACGAACAAAACTTATACATTTGCAAAAAAATGTGGGGGATGCAATTGACCTATAAGCTTTATCCCTTTTAAAATCTATAATTACGAGTATCCAAAAATAGTTTTGACATCAAATGGTTAAGTTATATAAGAAATAAAATTATAGTAAAAAAATTGTGCGGACACAAAATAATGTGTAAGCTATATGTATCAATTTTTGTGCAATGATGGTTTATGTTTGTGTATATAGACATTTACTGGTATTTTTTGTGGATGGAGAGAGTTTGGAAGTTTTAAAATTGAATTGAGGATTAACATATGCCACAAAAATCACGTAGTCGTATTGCAGTTGGGCTGGGTCACATAAGTTGCTTATCTTCTTGGGATTAAAACTTTCTACACCCCACTGTTATTTAAAGGCGGACACTTTTTTTTTATTTTTTTTACAGATTACCTTTTAATTCCTCTTTTTCCCGCCTCACTCAGTGTTTTTAAAACCGTACCGGTTATCAAACCGGTCAGGGTACTGGTATAGTGGTACAGTGGTTCAACCAGTGGTTCAGTAATTAAACCGCACGCCGGTTAAACCGGACATACCTACTTATATTTATATATATATAAACCTATAACAAAAAAATTCCAAATAGGTAGATACTCAAATTTATAATCCATATTTATAATCTACTCAAAATTCACATAAATAAACAACTTTAAGTCTTTAACAAATTCAAAGTCTAAATTAAAAAACATATATCAATCCAAAAGTATCACTTAACAATCGCAAAATATAAATAAATGACATAAGTTCACAACTCACTCTACAAAACAAATAAATTTGGAGTTTTCATATTTAACACCAAAGAGTCAAAGTCGTCTCATATGAATATTATACTCCAAGATTACACAAATGTCACTGAGATTACACAC
>NC_032010.1:18219257-18242235 GCF_001865875.1 Lupinus angustifolius
AAAAAAAAAATATATGTGTGTATAAACCAACCGGTTTAGTAAAATACCGGCCGGTTCACCGTTTTTGACCGGTTTTGATACTTGGCCGGTTCAACACCTGTACCGTACCGGTTAGGGGGCCGGTTCACCGGTTTTTCGGTTGAACCGACCAGTACGGTACGGTTTTTATAACTATGGTCTCACTCATTCCATTTTCACTTTCAAGTTTCAACCCAATTCACCCCACCTATAAGTTGTTACTTGTTACTTTGTCACTATTATGTCATCTGGGTGGGGATGGCAACGGGTCGGGCGAGTGTGGTAGTGTTTTCTCATTCTCAAACCCGTAATATTTACAGATATCCGTGTGGGTAGTATGTATTTATGAGATTTTATCTTAATTATATATTTATATAATTTACAATAATTAATATATAAAAATAATTATTATATGATATATATTTGATAAACTAGTGATCATAGTCAAATACATGTAATTTATTATGAAATAATAATAAATATATGATATATAATCTTAAAATAATAATAAATATATATAAAAATTTAATTAAAAACTAAATATATAAATTTGTGGAACCACTGGCGGGTATTATATAAAACTCGTTCTCACTCATAAGCTATTTTAGCGGGTAACCATTGCGGGTATTTACATGGGTACTCACAGGTCGGGTTTTTTACCATCCCTAGGTGGAATGGACGCGAATAGTGTTTTCTCATGCCTGTATCGATAATATTTGTAGATACTCGTGTGGGTAATAGGTATATGCGGGTACCTAACGTATTTTCAAGTTTAAATATATATTTATATATTTCGTAATAATCAATATATAAAAAATAATTATTGCATCAACAATAAAATTTATGTACATGTTAATATGTCTTTATATTTCAATCACTAAAATTCATTGTAAAATAATAATAAATTATACAATATATAATTATAAAATAATAAAAAAGAATAATATATATAATATTTAATTAAAAAATAACTTTATAAATACTCGGTTACCCGCTGGAGGGTATCATAATACTCGTTCTCACTCATAAACTATTTTGTTGATATCTGTTGCATGTATTTTAGCGGGTACGAACGAGTCGAGTTTTTTGCTATCCCTATTTGTCACCACTTCTTCAAACTAAAGATGGTGAACCAACTCATTCACCCATTAGGATATAAGAAAAAATGTGTATAATGTCGGTGTATGAATTTTATACAATTTCATTGCATCATTTATAAGTTCAATTATCATTAATTTTTCATAAAAAATAAAAAAAATTGATATATGATATATTGATAGTGCATAAATATTATACTATTTAGATATTTGTAACTTTTGTAGTTCAATGAGAAGTTAAGTTTTTACTAAGAGGATGCATAAGTTGATTTTTTTTTAAAACTAAAACTTAGCATGTGTTTGGTATAAATTATACTTTTATTTTAATTTATAAAATATAAGATTATAATCTGTTTATATTATATTTTGTCTATATTTGGACAGTTAAAAACTGAATATAAAATAATTGGTTTCACGAAAGATAATTTATTTTTATTGTAAAGCGCAAAAAATAGTGTGGAGTTATTTATTTATGTTACAATTATTTTGGTTGTTGTTTTTTACTATTTTTAAAGCATACATTTTTTAATATTTATGATCATATATAGTTTTATTATAATTTTTTTAAACTTTTAATATCTCATGACAAAAGCTAAAAATATTAAATTAAAAGACAATATAAAATCAATATTAATATTTTAAAACAACATGACATACAAATAAATAAAATTTACTAAAATAAAATTAGACAATCCACAAAATAAGTAGTGCACACATGATAAAATAAGAAATTCAAGAAAAAATTAATCCAAAAAAGATGAAAGTGTTATTGAAATTTTGAGGGTAAAATGTGAAGTGAAATTGGTTGGGAAAAATAAAAATCCAAAAAAATGTACTTTAATTAAAAAAAACTACAAACTTTAATCAATACCAAACAATCACTTTACTTCAACAATATACTCTCAAAGTTAACGATATAGTAAATTACACTGACAAATCTTGAGTTTTAGTAAAATTATATCAATTATTCATAACTTTTTGCACTTACACAAATTACTCATAGTTTATATATATTATATTGATTAGCCCTGCATGAGAGATGAGTACAATCTTTCAAACAAAAAATGAGTAATGAGTATAATTTTAAGTTAAACTTCAAGGAGTGTAATTTCCTCTTAATTAATTATATCTTAGGTTGAATAAATTATTAATTTATAAATTTACATATAGAATTTGATTATGAAATCACTCTTTTATTTTTGTGTATTTAAGCAACATCTCATTATAATTATTGATGCATTTTCTAACGAACCAAAAAGAATTTTTTTACAATTTACTATATTTTTACTTATCTTTATAATGTATGTCATTCATCATCTAGAAAATAGTGACGAAATAAGTTTTGACACAAACTACATTGTCAAATATTATAATAATCATTACTTACAACTTAATGGAGAAACTCATATCCAACTTTCATTAACCAAACAAGTAATATCTCTTTATTGATTCATTAAACATTTTCAAAACTTATTAGTCATACCAAATAACAAACATTTAAATTCATGCACTATTTTACGTTTAAATTGGTTATAGCCTTATATTGTTAGCAACAAGTAATTTAAGTGTTAGAGATGAAATAAACTATATTGAGATTGACTTTAAGTTTCTAAGTATTGATCAACTGTCAATTATTTTACAAACAAATATTTATCTCGTCACAATTGCTATAGAGAATAAATGCCACCACTTTGTTTAATCTCATACAAGATTTTTATAAAATATGGTATATTGTGAATTCAAATAGTAAGAGTCAATTTATCTTCATTATCTCTGGTTCGTTACAAAATATATCAAATATTCTAAGGAAATGTTGTTTAAATTACACTAACATATTGGAGTTTAACTTAATTACACATATAACCATTTTTTGTATAAAGATTACACTCAGTTCTTGCATGGAGTAGTCAATGTAATTTATGTATATAAATTAAGGGTGGTTCGTGTAGGTGCAAAAGGGAAATGTACTTTTTTAATTTCACTAAATTTAGGAGGTGTCTGTTGGAACTTGGTTTATTGGAAGCCAGTAATGACAACTTTTGGGTGTGAAATCTGAAAAACACTCAAGTCTTGGATAGAATAGTTTTAAAAAAACAACTCTGAAGTCTCACATAGGTGAGATGAGGAACTTGGGAAAAATTTCATGTTATAAATAGAAGTCTCCTCCCTTCATATTTTATTGCTCCAAGTTGAATGCGCTTTCATTCAACTTTTTATTTCTCCCTCATACTCCCTCATTCAACTTTTTATTTCTCCCTCATATTGGGAAGTTCGAGAACTGACATTAGTAGTCAGTATTGTGGAAAAGAATTGGCACTGGTAGCCATATTGTGAGAATTTTAAGAATTGACATTAATAGTAATAGTGTGGGAATTTTGAGAATTGACACTAGTAGTCACATTGTGATAGGTGTATTTGAGATTAGTTCTTACAGTGTAGTAAAAAATTGATAATAGAGATATGAGTTGTTTTATCCTGGGGACAACATGGTTGATAATTTGCTTGCACATTTTGGACAGTGCCACGAAACGTCTTAAAGAGAGCGATTTAGCCGTGACTCAGTCAGTAAGTATTATTTCGTGTCATTTATTTTTGATTTTGTAGGATTTAGGTGGAAAAGAGAAGAAATAATTAAGTACAAGCAAAGTGCTCAAAATAGGCCAAAATGATCCACACATGACATGCTTAAGCTTGACTATGTGCTTAGCCTTAAGCATGACTCAACAAAATTTGACATATATGGAAAGCATGGAGTCAACATGAAGCTGCTCACTAAGCAGCTTAGCTTGGACCAAACCCACGCCTAGTTGACCTGGACACCAACCTGGCATGGTCAGACTCAACCTAGCGTGGTCTGAACGCAAGCCTGACACAAGCCAACCTGTTCAAGTAGACAACTTAGCGAAGCACCTTAACCGCCCAGCTTGGAACCACACACCTGGCCAGATCAGCAAGCACCAAGGCACATCACCATGGACACAGTCAAAGCTGCTCAAGCAGGCGGCTTAGCAGTGCCACATAGGAGCTAGGCGGTATGCACTCAGCAAGTTGGTCAAGTTGACTTAGCCACCAAGCAAACATGATATCATGCATGACCTCACTCCAAGTAGCCTCCATAGACTTTTCAGAGGTAGCTCACAATATCTGGGCAAGTAGCTCGCAATAGCTTGGGTGACTAAGCTGCTTGGGCAAGTGACCAAACTTATGCTGAAGGGTTTGGTCAGCAGCTTAGCAGTGGAATTAAGTAGCTTGGCGGTGGCAGAAAACTCCTATAAATAGAAGGCACTTCAAGGCGTTCAAAGCATTCCATTTTACACATACATTCTCACATCCGAAATTCTCTTTTCTTCTACACTTTCTTCTTTGTAATTTCTTGGAGAATTTCTACTCCAAAGTAGTTTAGGTAAGTTTATTTTGTAGTTTCTCCTTAATTCAAGAGGAGATAGAGTAATCAAATGAGATGTAAAAATTCATTTTGCAATCTCATTTATGCATGGTAAAGTGTCTTAAAATCTTGGATTAAGATGACTAATGCTCCTAAATTTTAGTTGAATTTTGGCTCACTAACATTTCTTGTAATTGCTTGTTTCATTATACTGAATTATGTTTAAGTTATTACTTTGGAAATTTCAATTCTTTAGAAAGTGCTTAATGCGGTTTTAGCTTGATCACCTAAAACTTGATTTCAAGATCTAAAATGCTTCTTTTTTAAAGTCTTGACAAATGAACTAAAAATTGGGAATACACCTTAGTTCATTTGCCAAATCAAAGCAACTTGTAATCAAGGCTAATCAATGTTTATGGAGCCTGAAATATGGCGTGACAACTTATTTTATTGAGTGTCAGTTTTTTATTGATTATTAGTATATTTAGCAAGGTTTAAAATCATTTTTCTCGACGGGGGATTGAGGGAAATTTTATGAATTGATGTTTGGAATAACCAAAGTATAACACGTAACTTTTATAAAACTTTTTTATAGAAACATGGTAAAAATATTTTCACCATTCAAACTAAATTTTCTCCTCAAGAATTTGTGCATATTAGTTGTTTATGTTTATTTGTTTACTTGTTAAAATTTCATAAATAAAATCAAACCAAAAATATATTCAAACTTTATTAGTGATATAACATGCTTATAATAATGTTCTATTAGACAATTCCTTGTGGTTCGACATAACCCTATAGTATACTACAATTAAATCTTGAAAGAGATACAAATTTAAAATAGTAAAGTGTTATCAAATAAATTTTATTTGTTGACAAAGAAAGAAACCTTGAATCAAAATGCAATTTAATTCATAAAATGTATTTTTGTGAAAAGGAAAAATACACTGTCATAATGAGTGATCTAACTATTAACTTTTACTTTCTGTCTTTTATTTTCCGCAACTAACATTTACTTTCCGTCATTTACTTTTATGCACCTAACATTTATTTATTGCTTTATTCTTTGTACCAACCCTTCTAAAGAAGTGGTACGGTTAACTTCTAACTTTATTTTTTTGTACATTTTATTATTCTTTGATACCAACCTTTGGTAAGAAATGGATGGTTAACTTAATAAAATGAGACCAACCTTTATGGTATGGTTAAAAGGAACCCGAAAAGGGAGTAAATAAATAAAGTCACTAAATAAATAAATATCACTCATTATCACTTGTGTTAATTTGCTAAATTCTTACCATTAAAGAGGTGTTGGAATTTATTCTACAAAACCGAGATGGTATGAAGTTGTTAAAAATTGAATAAAGCTAAGTTTTTGATCAAATGAAATATTCTTGAAACCATTATATAGGCGTTGGAAATTCTTTCCAACAAAGCCGAGATGACGAGCAAAGAATGGAGACATATGCCTAAAAAAGTGACAGCAACCAATGATGCATCATCTTTTGCCCATGTAGTACATCGGGCTAGACACAAACAATCACATGAATTTAAAATATCTACAAAAGATGAAGATGTCATCTAGCTAAGAAGGACATTATAAGGTCACTTTTGAAGACATTCAATGAGGCATCCCATCTCGTTCAGAACTACATCAGGTAAGACTCGAGTGATAACACAAATTGAACGAACAACCTAACATGTGAACAAGGCGAAAGGAAAGGAAAATTTCTCCCCAACTGGGAAGTACCTTATAAGGCCAATTCTAAAACATGAACGAGGATGTATTCCTTCAAAGACCAAATATGTTCAAATTGCATCCCTTCTTGTCCAGTATTACACTAGTGAGAAGATATAGATATTTAATTGGCATATTATCTTGCCTGATATGATACCAGATAAGATATGAGCAATGACACGGATTGAGTGAACAACCTATCTTTTGAAGAAATATGGAGGTAATAAATTCAATATGCTCACAATATTTTCTTTTCCTTCGACAATTTCCACTCCAGAAGACCATAACATAATATGCTATTCACAAGTGTAACACCCCAGTTATGACATGCGACCTCCCAGACCTATGAATATACTGAGCGTGCCATCCACAAGCTTAAATATCCCCTACAGTATTTTATTCCCCTCCAAGGGGAGCCTTCCGCGACTCGAACTCGTAACCTCCGGGATAAATAGTCACTATACCACTGAGTCGTTACCATTAAGCTAGTCGCCTTTCTTTGTAACACCCCCCAGTTATGACATGCGACCTCCCAGACCCATGAATATACTGAGCGTGCCACCCATTCAGCTTAAATATTCCCTGCAGTATTTTATTCCTTCCAAGGGGAGCCTTCCACGACTCAAACTCGTGACTTCAGGAATAAATAGTCACTATACCACTGAGTTGCTACCATTAAAGCTAGAAAAAAAGGAGCCTCATGAAAGCTAGATAAAAAGTATTTTTGATGCACACCAAGAATTAGCATAGGTAAGTATTCCTTTGTTGAACTTTGCAGCCATCTTAATTATGTAAGTATCATTAGTAGGAAGCCTTATGTAAATGGTAGACATATTTCACTAAGTTCTATATTATAAATTCGAAAATATGCTCTGTATAATATAGCATAGATAAGTGCCAAAATACTATACTTTAAACATCAATTTTCTTGTACTTTAGTTCATGAATTAGTCCAAATGCTGACAAATTGCTCTTTATGTGAATATATTATGTGTATTGTCCAATTTTACCTTTTAGAGAGTTTGTGCAGGCCAAAACCCGGGAAACAATGTAAAAATCAAGTTTTTGGACAACAGCAGCTTGGGCCCAACGTAGAAGCCATGCCGAGTGGATTTGACAGGGTAAGAAGGCCAAGCTCCACACACAGGTTGTGTTGAGCGAAAATCATAGATATCAGATGCCACACTCAATGCAAACCATCCGTTGAGTGAAATTTTATTGTACTCTCCATTCTGGATTCGCCCAACGAAATAGTGCAATTTCACCCCAATGTAGGTATTATGCCCAATGCAACTTAGCTAGGTGAAAGGTTGAGGCCAGGCTAGACGAAGCGCCATACCCAACGTATTTCACGCGTTGAGTGAAGGGAGCAAAAATCAAACTCTTTAAAAAGGGCTCAGATTGGTCATTTGGGAGAGGCATTCGGGTATGAACATATTGTACTCGAAATTTTTAGTTCTTAGGTCGTGTTTATCTTGAATTGATGTGTAGAATTAATAATGAAAGATTAGAGGATTAGTTTATGCTCTTTGGTGAGGTAATCTCTTATCATATGAGTTTAATTTCTCTTTTTGCATCTTTTTGTTTACTTACCATGATAATATGTGGCTAAACCTCTTCGCTATTGAGATTGGATGTAATATTTCCTTGATGTATACACTTTGGTTTGGATTTGGGCTTAATGCTTACTTGAGATTGACACCCTTTTTGTATGATATGGTGATTGTGAATGCATGAATAAATTCTCCTTCTAAAATCTAATTGTAATTGCTCATTGTATTGGTATAATTGGTAGACATAAATTTGTGTCGATATGTCACATTTTGCCGTTGATATAGTTACTAGACATAGAATTATATGAACAACTAATAACTCTCAATTTTGTTAACATTGTTGTTAGACATAGAGATCTGTTAACGGGTCATAAATCTCCATCTTGTTAGTATAGTTGCTAGACATAAGTTATCTTAATATGCTACTAATTTGATTGAGACAATAGCGATTAGAGACCTAACACATTTGATGGGTCTACCAAATCAAGAAAGTTCATAGGGCTTGTGTATCATATTAGGTACATTTTATTGAATCCATGATTTTTAGCATCGACTAACTAAACTATATTAAAGCTAGATACGGGTCGAGCTTACCCGAGCAGGTTCGAGCTACCCATTTTTTACTTTTTTAGGATCTTTGCTTGGTAATAAACCTCATGTAAAGATTGTTTTACAACATAATGGCATTATAAATTTATAAAATAAATATTAGTGTTATGAACTTTTAACGGAAAATTGAGTAATGTTTATAAGAAATATTTATAAATTACAATAATGTTATAAAGTGAAACATGATATTATTCTTCCTATTTTGTGGAACATCCTTTTAAGCATATAAACAAAATGATGTATCAAATCAAATAAGAAGAAATGTTAAATCATATAAATTCCAGTTTTATTTTTGTAATTGTGATATTAATTATATTTAAGTTTGCAAAAAAAATGTAATAAAGAACATTAACTTTTACAACAAACTAGAAGGCAACATAATTATTTACATTCACACAACCACATTTTGTTGTGTCACACATGGCTCTTTTACTCACCTAGAGGGAGTGAATAGGTGATGTGGAACACAATTATCATTGCTCGATAAACAAATAGATTATACAGATTTGCACATTGTTTAATTGATTAAACATATCTATAATCAATTAACTCGCTTAGCAGATAATTGATTAACTAAAAACCTTAATCGGTTAATAAGTATGAAAATAGTTTTCATTGATCTCCAAGATTAACAAGATTAAACTCAATGTATATGCACTTCTTAAAGATGATTAAGAACAATAAATGCACAACACAGAATATACAATTAACTCATAATGATATGCATGTAAAGTTAAGTAAATCATGTAATACATAAATGTAAAAAGTTAAGGGTTGAGAAGAATGAGACACGACTTTTATCCTGGTTCGTTTGTGGGTCCAACATTCAGGCCTCCCCTTCAGATCTTGAGAGATTTTTCTTCACTATGAAAATTATGAGTTCTTTTACAAACAAACTTCCAATACAAGACACAAGACGCTCCTTTCTTGGAACCGATGAGCCTCTCACTTTGGTTTGACTACTAAGCTCACCTACTCGGATACTAACACCTTTCGCGACTCTAGCCTCAGCCTCTGTTTCACTCGAACTAAGACCTCTTGCTCTCGTGAAGACACTTACCTAACCACAACTAAAGTTTTCCCAAACCAATTCTCTTTCAATGGTGATACAACACACCAAGAGAATATGTTGTTGCCTTGTCTAAAATCTTTCAAGTTATTTGTGTACCTCAATGTACAAAATTAACATTCTTCTACAATCTAAGAACCCCTCTACAAATCTCACAATTAGAATATAGAAAACGTGAGATGCAAGGTTTCTTTTTACAAAAAGATTTTACAATGAAGATCTTGGGAATTTTTCTAAAGATTCACCATTTTTTCTTTTTCAAAAGAACAATTTGAAAATCTCTCTAAAGATATGAAAGTGAAAAAGCTATGATTTTCAAAACAATGTGAAATTTGTTTTTCGTCTATGTGTTCTAACTCTATGAAAATATATTCATGTATGTTATGAAGCAATATGAAAAACTTAGGTTTATATACAATTCTATTTTCAGCTGCAGTTAATTGATTATCTCTAAATTTAATCGATTAACAATTCTTCAAAATATAACAGAAAATAGAAATAGCAACAAACCTTAATCGATTAAATCCATACTTAATCGATTAAAGGATTCACATGAATTCAATGTTTAATCGATTAAAATATCTCTTAATCGATTGTTGGTATTACAAAAGATATTTCAATATGATATGAACCTCCTACATAATTTATAAAAGTATGATGTATGACTTGATGATATATGATTTAAAACTCATTTTAAATACATCCATAATCATAATATGATGTATTTATGCATGTGCATGTAAATCATGTATGTATGTATGTATGTAAGTCTCATTTTAGTTATGATTGATTTTAGCTTGGGAGACTTCCATTAGGGTTCATTCTAGCCTAGACTCTTTCTAAGCAAACATCTTAAGACCTAATAAAGATATAAAATAATTAGCCTTTAGATCTTCTTGAATGTTTTATCTTGTGTGAACTTGAGTCTTTTATTCATTCCTTCAAGCTTGTCCTTGATATACAATCCTTGTTGTCGATCTTTGTCTTTATCAAACATTGTCTTTCATCAACATTTGTCTTCATCAAAATCTATGTGATGCATGCTTGAATACACAATCTGCTCATTCATGCATGTTTGAATCTTCAAAAATGTAATAAAGGACATTAACTATTACAACAAACTAAAAGATAACATAATTGTTTACATCCACACAACCACATTCAACCTGTATTAGTTCATAATGAAGATGTTGATAATAAACATACAAAGGATATTCATATAGAAAGTAAAGAATGATGATCATAAATTACGATGATGATTATACTTTGATATAAAGAGTTCTTTTTGAAATTGAGTCTATATTATCATTACTATAAACTAACATGATATTATTTTAGATAACATCTAAATGTTTATATATTAAAGTGGAAGATTTAATAAATGAGTTATGCTAAAAATCGCATAAGTGGACTTGGCATCACATATTAACTCAAACATAAGACATTAGATTATAAGTTTGGTTGAATTAGGCATAATAAGCATGTTAAAAAAATTATACACTAATATCAAATTGTATATATATTTTTAGAGTAAATACTTATTTTAGTCTCTCATGTTTTTCAACCTTACGAGTTTGATCCCTCAAAAATCGAAAACCCCAATATGGTCCCCAAAGTTATAAATGTTGGTCAAATTAGTCCTTTTTAGGATCAAATTAGTCCACATTAAGTATTGTAAAACATACTAAAATGGACTAGTTTGACTACAATTTAACATTTTTGGGACCATTTTGAGTTTTTCAATTTTTGAGGGATCAAACTGGTAAGGTCGAAAAACACAAGGGACTAAAATATGTATTTATTCATATTTTTAAATATACTAAATAGGTTAAATTTTAAATAATTATTTTTTAATATATACGGGTTGGTCCGTCGCAACCCGCTTAGGGTGGATTTCAACTACAATTTGATATACATAAATTGTAATTGTGCTTTTTAGGAGTGTAAAAGTTCGGTTCAGTTTTTGGTGCATTTCAGTGAGCAAACTGAATGTAAACATATGGTTCGGTTCCCCTCAATTAACCGCAAATTTTACTATCGGAACCAAACTGAACCACTCATGAATGTTCGATTCCATGGTTTTTATTTTATTTAAATCTTACATCAACTGAAAGTTCAAAATGTATTACAAGTGATATTCTTTATCCATATAAGAAATCACACTATTATTATAAGAAAATATGAATCTATAATCCACAATTAGTAATATATAACATATATAGCAATTGCGTAATTTAGGAAGAAAAAAAGCGAATGACCATATATATGATAATATAATCCAAAATTAGTAATATATATGTATTTGTAACATGTATAACAATACAATACACAATTAGTAACATACATAACAATTCAGCAACATATATATTAATTAGTAAAATATGTAATAGTAACATATATAACATTACAATTCACAATTAATAACATATATAATGATACATACATAACAATTTCTGATATATGTTACTTTCAAACCTAGTACTAAAAGAATTAGAAGATATGTTCCAAAATCAAGAGACTGAGAAATAATTTAGTAAGTAGTAACATAATAGCAATTTAATAACATATATAACATTACAATTGACACAAAATTGTTAATTTAAGCTACAAAATTTGTTGAATAAACAACAATTAACACAACATCATTTCCTAGTATCCATTTTTTAATATGTGGTTCAGTTCCAACAGTTTCTAAATTTCTAAAACCATGAACCAAACATAAATGGTTCCTTAAAAAAATAACCGAACTAAATCGTGAAATCAAACCATATTTTATGGTTTAGCTCGGTTCCATCAGTTTTACAGTTTAAATCAGAACCGTTTGCACCCCTAATGCTTTTTAGGCCGGTCCAATTTACCCTGAACCTTATATGAGCTAACCAGAATTTGTCAGTGTAGTCCACTTTTTCATGTCTAAGCGATTAGTACTCTTGAGGTATTGTACTAATTCTCAATTTTACAAGCATCACTACTAGATATAAAGGTATAATTGTGGAGCACAATTCTTCATCTTGTGAGTAGAGTTTATAGACATAGAACTTTATTAATAAGCTATTAATTTTACTAAGACATTAGCAATTAATATTATTATGGTCTCATATTGTTTGTGAAAGATTCATAGTTTAATAAATATTGTTTAATTAAGTGATAGTAAATAATGAAGTCCAATCACAACATCTTTATTCCAATAGTTTATTAAGTTATCTAGTTAATTTATTTTCATAATCAAACAAATCAAACTTACTTCATAATTTACTTAAAATAATAATTTTTGGTTGAATGACTTAATGTCAAGCAAATCCTTGTGGATTCAACAATATTTTATACTTGTTTTTTGATAATCCAGTTTGATAATTTAATTAACTAACTTGCCGATTAACAAGCATTATTAATACCAAACTT
The DNA here is from genome assembly GCF_001865875.1 of Lupinus angustifolius. Lineage (NCBI taxonomy): Eukaryota > Viridiplantae > Streptophyta > Magnoliopsida > Fabales > Fabaceae > Lupinus > Lupinus angustifolius. The sequence continues at coordinate 18,232,129 of NC_032010.1, forward strand.
CATTTGAACTACAGTTTATGACAATAATTAAGTAAGCTAGCCATATGTTGAAATTTAAAATGATATTGCATTAGTGGACTTGGTTAAAGGTAATAGTTTAAATTTGCATATAGACAATGAAAATGTTATCTCACTTCAATGCATTGGTGCAATATAATTTAGTATCTAAATATATTTCTGATTTTATTCGGGGAGCCATATGTTGCAATTATGGTAATTATTTCATCCCAATGTGAGGACTAATCAACATTAGTTGATCACTAAGATCTAGATTTACTGTAAGGTTAATAACATTTAGCTCATGTGGTTGTCGATCACACCTAGATGGCTAACCTAACTATGGGAAAGACGGTGGTGATAAGATATGGTCGAGTCAGCACCTTCAAAGCCCTAAAAAATTGCTACAAAACTAACTACACTACTAGAGTAGTACAAGTTATCCTTCCCCGTGCAACAAGTCTTACTAGAAGACTGTCCATGTTGCGTACGAAGTGTAGGCTACCCTTTTTACACAATGGAAGTAGGCCTGGTCCACAATTACAATAGTATGAGTAAAAGGTAAAGCAATGTAGCTCATCGTGATAAAAGCACTCAATGTCAGTCTATCAGGTACAACATGACGATCTGCTATGATTAAAGCACTCACTATCAGTCTACACAAAAATATGGTAGAGCGGCCTATTATAATTAAACCACCTACCTTAAAGCACATCTTAGTCTACCCTTGTATGAACATGAAGATTACCCACAAGGAAGATTACTTACTCTCGTTCTACCTTCTCTTTATATCTTCATTTATATTGATTTGGGTGTTGAAGTTCGCTATTAGATATCCAGTTACCCACCTAAGATGATCCAAAGTTGACTTTTGCCCATATACACTAGGGAGATCCAGATTCTGATTAACCACATCTATACAAAAGAACATTAACTAAATAAAATTGTCCAATGAATACATAGTAAGTTACATTTCAATAACACAAATAATCTCTTAGACCTTTCATAAGCCATATATTTAAATTGTAAGGTTAAGATAATACAAGGTAAATGCTTTAAGGGTTAACATGAATTATGTTTATTGTATTACTAAAATTGGTTGTTTTCTTTTATTGTATGATAAAGTTTAACATAATATTAACTAATTTATTTTTTATATATACACTTTACTAGTAAATTAATAAAAGTTAAATTAAGATTGACACCCTTGCAATTGTATGGGATAACCTATACTAATTATAAGGGGGTGAGCAAGAGTCAACCCTACCCGTTCATCCAATAAGATTCGATCATGATCAGACCCAAATAAGGTAGGGTTTCTTTGGGTCTAGGACCGAGTTCACAATAAAAAAATTAGACTCATTCAAAATGTAGGGTCGAGTAGGGACCAAGCATGACCCGACCCGACCCGGCCTGACCCGTTTCATGTTCACTCACTCATTATGTTTGTATTTGTCTCTATTCAATTGTGTACAGAGTAATTGTAACATCACAGTTCTGACATGCGACCTCTCAGACCCATGAATATATTTAGTGTGTTACCCATTAAGCTTAAATACCCCTACAATTTATTCCTCTCGAAGGGTGCCTTCCGCGACTCGAACTCGTGACCTCAGGGATAAATAGTCACTATACCACTGAGTCGCTACCATTAAGCTGCCTTTTTTTGTAACACTCCAGACCTGACATGCGACCTCTCAGGCCCATGAGTACACTGAGTGTGCCACCCACCAGCTTAAATACTCCCTACAATATTTTATTTCTCTCCAAGGGAAGCCTTCTGCAACTCGAACCCATGACCTCAGAGATAAATAGTCACTATATCATTGAGTCACTACCATTAAGCTACAATAGCTTAATGATAGTGACTCATGGAATTAATGACTATTTGTCCCTGAGGTCATGAATTCGAGTCACGGGAGGCTCCACTGTGTGGGAAATAAAATATTGTAGGGGATATTTAAGCTTATGGGTTGCACGCTCATGTACTCATGGGCTTGAGAGGTCGCATTTCAAGGCTGAGGTGTTACAAAAAAGGCGAATACACTGTGTGTGCCACCCACCAGCTTAAATACTCCCTGCAGTATTTTATTCCCCTCCAAGGGAAGCCTTCTGCGACTCGAACTCATGATCTCAGCGATAAATAATCACTATATCACTGAGTCGCTACCATTAAGCTACAGTAATGACATCTTTTTTTATTGAAAGTGTCATTGATTCTCTACTTTTTTATCATATATACATGATAATAATATATATACATATATCATTTTATATGTCAAATTTCGTATTCATAATAATAAGTAATATTGAGAATAATTTATTTAAAATGAGTATGTATTATATTTAACTGGAATTAGGGTCGGGTTTAAAGGTTAACTCAGCTAATACTTAGGGTCAGGTTAGTTTCGGGTCTAGGTCTAGATCCAAAAAATGATCAGACCAATATTTAAGATCGGGTAAGAAATAAGTTTTAACTCGTCCCAACCCGGCTTATATCACTCCTACTGACCATCCAAACGGTTCACACTATGAATCAAAATCAAATAATCATTATTTTGTTTTTTATTAGATAAAAAAGTAAATATAATATATAATAAGAATTTTTACACTTTTATTATATATTGTATTATTAATTTTTAATTATTATTGACTTTTAAATATAAATAATATGAATAAATAATGAATACTTATAATCCATATTCCATACTAATAATCCGTATTCCATACTAATAATCCGTATTCCATACTAATAATCCATGGCCTATATATCATCAAATGTGGGAAGAGCTTCAACAACTTCAGCTTCATAGTATTTCAACCAATGCCCGTGATGATGATGGGTAATGTTCTGTGTTCTGGGGTAATTAAACTATGCGTAGGAATAGCGCGTGATTGCAACAAACGGGTATGAGCTGATTAAGGTGTGTTTGGTTATTAAAGCGCGTGAGGGAAAAGGGAAGGAGTAGTTGTGTCTTCCATATTGGGATTCCAAAAGTACCCAGATCGGTCGGCATCCGCATTAATATTTGTCATGGGTACGCGTTATCTTATAATAATAACTATGAGTATTACGATATTTGTCTTTTTCAGAACTAACATATTATGAATTTATTTTTAATAAATATTTTATGTATTTTAATTTTTTATTATTATAAAATTAAGTATATTATATTTTATCATTTTATAATAGCTTTTATTAATTGAATTTCATTGACACTTCTATCTCTCATATATATAAATAAAAAGAGTTTTGTTAACATAAGGAACCTCCCTTTGGTACATGTTATATTGCATCATATTCAATATTGAAGCTCATTAAAGTCTTTTCTCTTGGCCCTTGTGTTTAGTCTTCTAGTTGGTTTGTTATTTCTGTTTATTTCTGTTTATGGATTGTATAGTTAGTTTAGTTAGTTATTCTGTTTTAGTTAGTTTCTATTTGTGGTGTTCTCTGTTTTTTGCCTTCTATAAGTTGCGGTTTCTATTCATCTTTTGGATGAGAATAAACATTGACATTTTGTATCTTTTCATATGATTCAATAAAGATTGCAGAGCTTTTCCTTCTTCTTCTTTCTTGGTTTCTGTTTTCTACCATTCCAATATGGTATCAGAGCTCTCAAATTGAGAGCTCTGCTGCGCATCACCTCTGATCTATCCTTTTCTTTCCCCCTTTGTATTTCACATCTCTGAATCACTAAATCAATGGCACTACAAACCGATCCAACCCAGAACAATCGTGAGCTAGACATCTCGCAGAATCCATTAAACCCTTACTACCTTCATCCTGGAGAAAATCTGGGAATAGCTCTTGTCTCTCCACCTCTTGATGGCAAAAACTACAATTCTTTGAGCAAGGCCATGAGAAGAGCTCTCATTTCCAAAAATAAGTTCAAGTTTGTAAATGGCATGATTAGGATGCCTATCCTTTCAGATCCTTCATATGAAGCCTGGGAAAGATGTAACACCATGGTGATATCTTGGATTAACAGATCGGCGTCTCAACAAATAGGACAAAGTATAGTCTATATTGACTCGGCACAAGAACTATGGGAAGACCTGAAGGAAAGGTTTTCCAAGGGAGATTATTTTACATTTTCAGATCTCTTACAAGAGATACATTCCATAAAGCAAGGTGAGAGGGACGTTTCATCTTATTTCACTAGCTTGAAGACCATATGGGAAGATTTGGAATCATTGAGGCCACTACCTAACTGCATTTGCAATATCAACCGTACCTACAATTCCTACAACATCATCAAGGGATATAGAGATTCTGAGTACGTCACTTGTTTTCTTAAAGGCCTCAATGACCAATTCTCCACAGTAAAAACACAGATTTTACTCATGGAACCTCTGCCACAAATAAACAAAGTATGTTCTTTAGTGTTGCAACAAGAGGGACAATTGAATGATGCATGATATGAAGATCAGAAATGGATGATCAACTTAGTTAGCACTAGGCAGAATTGGAGACCAAACATTAACAGAAACAATGGCCCTTACAGTGAGAATTAACATCATCAGAGTGCAGAATTAACTTTTGACCCTTGTCATTGCATCAACCAAACATCTAGCAGTGAGGATTTGGAAGCTCCATCAGGTATGGCTACATCTCAAATAATTTGGATTCTTGATACTAGAGCAACAGATCATGTCACAAATGATCTAACTCTTTTTGCTTCACATCAAAATATTAAACATATAATCATAAGATTACCTGATGGTTCTACTATCTTGGCTAAGCAATCAGGAAATGTGGTCCCTTCTGATAAACTTATGCTTACCAATGTTCTTTACATTCCTACATTCTCTTATAACCTTATATTTGTACATAAATTGATTAACTCATCAAACTGCAGCATTATTTTTGACAAGAATTGTTGCATGATTCAGGATACAATTACCTTGAAGATGACTGGACATGCTGAGGTTCAAAACCATCTTTACATCATCATTCAACACTCCAATTTAGACAAGTCTTTATGCCATACAATAAATAACTACATTGTTTCTTCTATAGATCTTTGGCATTTTCGTTTAGGACACTCTTCAAAACTTGTACTCAATCAAATATGCAAACAATTTCGTTATGTGAATTTGAAAGTAATAAGATCTGTGATTTTTGTCATTTAGCTAAACAAACCAAACTTCCTTTCCAAAATAGTTCTTCTGCCACTGCTCACCCTTTTGAGCTTGTTCACATGGACATATGGGGTCCTGTGCATATCCCTTCTATTCATGGTTACAAATATTTCTTAACTGTTGTTGATGACTTCAGTAGACATACTTGGTTGTTTGTTATGCAATCCAAATCTAATGCCAGAGACCTTATTAAGAATTTTGTTACCTTAGCTTTAGTCCAATTTAACCAAAGGATCAAGAGCCTTAGATCTGATAATGGGATGGAGTTCATTATGCCTAAGTTCTATGATGAGCATGGGATTATCTGCCAAACATCTTGTGTGGAAACCCCCCAACAAAACTCCATTGTTGAAAGAAAACACAGACAAACCATGGATGTAACTAGAGGCCGGCTATTTCATTCTCATATACCCAAAATATATTGGAGTTACGCAGCCAAACATGTTGTTTATCTCATCAACAGGTTGCCTACACCTGTTCTTCACTCTAAATCCCCTTTTGAAATCCTGTTTGAATTTGTTCCATCTCTGCTTGACCTGAAGGTCTTTGGTAGTTTATGTTTTGGAAGTACCCTAATGCAGCATAGAACCAAATTGGACCCTCGAGCCAGAAAGTGTGCCTTTCTTGGTTACAAGACAGGCACCAAAGGCTACACTCTTCTAGATTTATCCTCTTCAGAAATATTTGTAACTAGAAATGTTCAATTTTATGAGCACATTTTCCCTTATGAACAAATTTCCCAAACTCAACCTTATTCCCAATCTCAACCTGACTCCTCTCAACATAATCAAACCCATGTTCCTGACACTTGGTGTAATGTCTTGGACCTTATTCCCAATTATGTCCCACACAACACTCCAACTGATATCCAAACTCCTGCACACACCATATCCCCTGCTGTTAACCTTAGGAGATCCCAAAGACCTCATGTTCTTCCTACCTATCTAAAGGATTTTCATTGCAGCCTTCTCAATTCTACTCAATTTCTATCCCCTCACAAAATTAAACATCCTCTACATTCTATTCTATCCTACCAAGCATTATCTACACTTTATCTTCATTATATCCTTTCTATCACCACTCACTCTGAGCCTAAGACCTTCCAACAAGCCATTCAGTCCAAGGATTGGATTGAAGCTATGCAAAGTGAGTTGAAAGCTTTAGAACAAAATCATACTTGGGATGTTGTCCCCTTACCTGCTGGAAAGAAACCCATAGGATCAAAATGGATCTATAAACTTAAGTTCAGATATGATGGAACCATAGAAAGACATAAGGTCAGGCTTGTTGCCAAAGGGTATACTTAGACTAAGGGTCTGGATTATTTTGAGACATTTGCTCTAGTAGTTAAACTCACTACCATTCGAATTTTGTTAGCCATTGCATCATCACAGGGCTGGTTTCTTGAACAACTTGATGTGAACAATGCTTTTCTACATGGTGACCTCAATGAAGAGGTCTACATGACTTTGCCTCAAGGCATTACTTGTTCTATTCCCAATCCTGTGTGCAAACTCAACAAATCCCTCTATGGTTTGAAACAAGCTAGTCGACAATGATTTGCCAAATTGTCTAAAGCTCTCATCTCTTTAGGATACCATCAATCCCCTCATGATCATTCTTTGTTTACCAAACATACCATTTCTGGTATCACTGCTTTAGTTGTCTATGTTGATGACTTGATTCTTGCTGGCAATGATAAGAATGAGATTGCCACTGTTAAGCAATTCCTTCACAACACCTTCCAAATTAAAGATGTTGGGGCTCTAAGGTATTTTCTTGGTATTGAAGTTGCCCAATCTCACAAAGGTCTCACTCTTACTCAAAGAAAATACACCCTTGACTTACTTTCTGATGCTAGATTCCTTGAATCAAGGCCTGTTCCTACCCCTATGGTGAAAGGGAATCCTTTACACCAAAAGGATAGTAATCTTTATGATAATCCTGCCCTATATAGGCAACTTGTAGGTAGACTTTTGTATCTAACTAATACCCGACCTGATATTGCCTTCTCTGTCCAACAACTTAGTTAGTTTTTGGATACTCCCACCATGAATCATTACAAGGCTCTAACCCGTGTCCTTAGATATCTAAAAGGTAAACCTGGTCAAGGTCTGTTTTACCCTGCTAATTCTCCTCTTCATTTGAAGGGTTTTAGTGACTCTGATTGGGCCACTTGCCCTGACACTAGGCGATCTATTTCTGGTTACTACATGTTCATAGGAAACTCTTTGATTTCTTGGAAATCTAAGAAGCAAAAGACTGTTTCAAGGTATTCTTCCGAAGCTGAATATAGAGCTTTAGCTTTTGTCTTTTGCGAAATTCAATGGCTAACCTTCTCACTCACTGATTTATGTATTGATTTTAAGCAACCTGCTTTATTGTATTATGATAGTAATTCTGCTCGTTATATTGCTGCTAATTCCGTATTTCATGAACGTACAAAACATATTGATATTGATTGTCATGTTACTCGTGAGAGATTGCAAAATAATCTTTTTCATTTACTTCCCATCACTACTAATGAGCAAGTTGCAGATTTATTCACAAAAGCATTGAAACCTTCCACTTTTTCTTATTTGTTATCCAAGCTGGGAGCTATTGACATTCACTCTCCAGCTTGAGGGGGAGTATTGCAGCATATTCAATATTGAAGCCCATTAAAGTTTTTTTTGTTGGCCCTTGTGCTTAGTCTTCTAGTTAGTTTGTTATTTTTGTTTATTTCTGTTTATGGATTGTATAATTAGTTTAGTTAGTTATTCTGTTTTAGTTAGTTTCTATTTGTGGTGTTCTCTGTTTTTTGCCTTCTATAAGTTGTGGTTTCTATTCATCTTTTGGATGAGAATAAACATTGACATTTTGTATCTTTTCATATGATTCAATAAAGATTGTAGAGCTTTTCCTTCTTATTCTTCTTCTTTCTTGGTTTCTGTTTTATACCATTCTTATATGTTAGTAATGAATACCATAAAATTTTGTCAAAAATATATTTTGTACTTTGGAGAGATAAGAATGTTAATAAGGTTATTTTAGTAACATCACTTTAAAAAATAATAAACAAAAAATCACACTCATCTCCCTTTATTATCATCACCAACCACTCATTTTCCTCTATCTTCCCCAACCATTGTGTCCCTCTATCATCCCAACCACCATGTCCAATAATGAAGTGCCATTGTATGCAATATTTTCATATATTTTGCACCAGATTGTACTTGCATTGCTATAATTGCAGCAATTGCTGAAATTTAATCGAAAAGCCAATCAATATTTAACAAATTTTAAAACAAAACTCAGCTACAATTTCAGTGTTCAAACCGATATATGAAATTATGAATTATTGTGTCTACCTTGATCCAGAACCACCATGTCTCACAATATTTTTGTTTTGGAAAGACATTAATAATGTTATTCCAATACCATCACTTAATAAACAAAAAAATCTCACTATTCTCCATCTCTCATCCCCAACGATACCATGTGAATCATTCTCCTTTACCAATAGATCTATTATCAAAACATCCACCGTCACCTAGGTAATAGCCATCCAGGCCTTGTGATTTTATTGTTTGCAGAATTTAGAAAAGGGGAATCAAGAACACATTTCATGATTTCTCATCTGGGTACACAATACATCAACTCTTCTTCATCTTCACCAGATGAACCCATCATTTTCAGACCCATAAACACCATTAATGAGGTTTCACAAAGAAAAGTAGAAGAAATAAGAAGAGCCAAAGAGCAACAAAGGGCTGAGGATGATAAAGGGAGATGAGTGTGATTTTTTCTCTATTGTTTTTTTAAAGTAATGTTACTAAAATAACCATATTAGCATTCTTATCTCTCCAAAGTACAAAGGATATTTTTGACAAAATTTTATGGTATTCGTTGCTAACATATACCCAACTAAAAAGGGAGGTTCCCTATGATAGCAAATCCCATATCTAAATATATTAAGTAATTCATTGTGCACCTATGAATACCTAGTATCACATTTGATATTTTCTTGTAAAATCAAAAGTATTCATTCCCCCTATATGTAAGAAATTAATTTTTTAGAGTATATTATTATCGTCTTTCAATATTTGTTGTTCTCAATAATCAAATCATTAACTTTTTAATCTTTCTAAAAATTTAATGAGGTCTTACACCATTAAACTAAGTTAGGATCACATTCATATTTGATATTCATATGAGTACCAACAAATATCTGCATATGGATTCAGGCATTTGCTACATGTCAACACCCAATTAGCATCCTTCTTTTTATCGTGAGAATAAAATATATCATCAAATAAGAAAATAACTTATCTCTTCTAATCAGTAAAAGAAAGTACATGTGTACTATTTTGTTTTAGTTTAGAAATATTTTTATAGAAAATAATTAAATATGACATATATCATAATTGTATTAGCTGAAGGAGATTATTTATCTCGTTATACTAGAAGATATATTATTCTCATATGCATAATACATTTTTTCTACTTTGACTAATCATTAGTATTATTATTTGACCGTGCCTATTCTTAATTTAACTTTCCATTTAATTTTTTATGAATTGAATGGAGAAGAGCATTTATCAGCCCTCGTTTTTTATCTTATATTTGTCTCTCTAATTTAGTATTCACAAATTAATTGCTCTTCTAATTAACACAAATTAGGTGATAGTATTTTAATCAAATTATAGTAAAATTTTAGATGGCTTAATGATTTTTTTAAAGAGTTTAATATGTATTAACGATATAAGTGATTTTACACTATTAGCTTATCATTCATCATACATATGTTAATTATTACAAGTTTTTAAACTAAAGTAATACAAACAAATGATGAATGATATACTGACAATGTAAAATTTCTTGCATTATTATTATATAAATATTAAATATTTAAAGCATAGAATTCTCTCTTTTCTAATCTCACAAATGCAATGTCATATAGATGCAACAATTAACACGAAATATGCT
>NC_032010.1:18242335-18272260 GCF_001865875.1 Lupinus angustifolius
AATCGATTAACAACATATTTCTAAGTGTATTTTCAAATTACAAAACTCAAATACGTTATGCACTTAATTTATACATGTTCAACACTAAGTTTATGCCTAGGATGCACAGGTTACATGTATTTATATGATGCATGAACATATTATAAATGACATATCTCAAAACTTAAAATGATTTAAAGTTTTATGCATATGAGACATGTATAGAGTTTACCTAAGCCTTAGACTCAACTTAAACTAATTGTTAGTCTAAGTCTAATACCAATCTAGAGACTTAAGCATGCTGATTTGTTGATGATCTTCAAGCTTTCATAATCACAAGTTGTCCTCATCAAAACTAAACACATAGAGAAAACTTTCCAAAGTACTATCTTGACATGCGCACTTTCATATAATGGCCAGGATAAAAAAAATTACATACTTAAAAAATGCTCACCACTGAATTTTCTACACCAAATAGTCATTTGAAACTATTCATGGGGCTGTGACTAGGAATGGCAATATGGGCTTGCCCCGACAGGCCAGCCCATTTGGATTGACATTTTTAGCAGGTTGGGTTGGGGATTTAGCCCAAAAACACATATTTAATCCCTTTTTGGAGCCCATTTTTGGACGGACCACGAAGGGTCAGGCCAACATTAAAAAAAAGAGGGCAAAAGAAACGCATTACAACCACATACATTACAACAACCACATACATTAGTAACACATTTCAGCACTCAGCGGCCACATACGTTGAGCTATCAATCTCAACAGTCACATACATTACAACCGTGAAATAGAAAGAGAGGACAACACCATATCAAAAGAGAAAGGAACCATAGGAGAAGAACATTAAGCTATCAATCTTGTGTCTCGCCTCTCCCTTTTTACTCGGCCGTCTAGACCCTACCAACAACACTCTTTATATCTCCACCTGCACCACGAGGTCAACGAAGGAGTTGTGTGGTCTTCTTCTGCATATTGTGGTCAACACAAATCATATAGGTTTTTACGTAGCTCAAAGCTTTAGGAGTAGACTTGCTCTCTGTCTAAGTCAGGTACCACTATTATTTTGGCTTCTCTGCAACCTACTATAAAATATGTAGTCCCACCTTACACTTTGTATGTTGCTATGTTGAAATGGTACACAAGAGATTTTAACTTCATGTACCTAAATTTTTTCAAGTATATTTATTTATGGGTGTTATTTCAGTTTCAATTATTGAGTTTCAACTTCTTTTTTTTGGAATTAGATTAATAACATTGTTGGTGGTAAGCTTTATAGTAGTTTTTAAAATTATGTTTTATTTGATAATGGTTCTTGCATAAAATTAACTTTATATTAGTATTTAAAACTAATTGTATAAAATTATTTAATGTAGTATTGTGCACTCTTCATTCATTGTGATTCATTATTCACACGATGCTAACTTTATTTTATTTATTTTGTTGTTATTTTGGACAACAATTAATATGTAATGTTCTAGTCATAATTAAAATCCTATTAATATTGATAATGAGATGAAAGATATTGAAGATGTGATTCAAGAATCTCAATATGTTGAATTAGGTAAAAGTAACAAACGACCTAAATCTCAATATGATGATTCTACCTTTGAAACAATGTTGTTGTTAGTTAAGAGAGAGTTGTATGTGTTATTTGAAAAATATCATAGCACAAGTGCTCCTACTTCTATGCGGACTCTAACTTCTGATACTCCTCAAAAGAAGGCTAAATTTTAAGACTTAAGCTATATGTTTGATGTAAGTATTTTATACTTTTCTAATTTAATAGTTTAAATATTTAATGGTTTAATTATATATTTATTTGCCATTAACATGTTTTATTTGTGAAATGTTTAACAGGAACTCGATAGGCACAAGATGCAACTTGCCACGAAAATGAGAAAGTCACAATTTGATCTTTATTTGGAGGAGGCATCTTTAAATTTTAAAGATAATACTAATTTGGATGTGCTACAACGGTGGAAAGATAATAAAAGTCGATTTCCAGAGCTATCAATCATGGCCCGTGACTTGCTTTGCATTCTTATTACAACTGTTGCATCTGAATTGCATTTAACATTGGTTCACATGTTCTTAACAAGTATAGAAGTTGAATTTTATCCAAAAATGTGGAAGCTTTGATTTGTGTTCGGAATTGGTTGAATGATTTTGTTTGTGAAAGTTATTTATTGTTTTCAATGTAATTATCATTTATTTGTCAGTTAATTATTTTTATAAGCATATATTAATTTAATCATCAACATAATGTAGATGATGAAGAATAAGATTTGAAAGTCCTTGATGATCATAGTAATAGAAAAGTTAGGGATATTCTTCCAAGAGAACATCTAATATTTAAAACTTATGAGTTAGAAGTTTTTTTGTAAACTAGGAGTCTAAAAATTTAACACTATATTGACTTGTTGTTTAGAACTTACAAGTTTTAAACTAAGACACAATATATTATTGTGAGATTGTAGATTTTGCTTTGTGATTTTTTGTTTTAAAAAACATTTATAAAACATGATGATTATTTATTTTTGAAATTATGATTGAGTTGATTATAAATATATGTTTTGAAAGAAAAAAATTGATTAAACTAACATTTTGAGTCATTTTAATAATAAAGGTCAGACCAACCCATATTTTAGCGGGCTGGACCAAACTCGCCTATATTGTCACCCCTAGCTATCACCCATTCATTGAGGATACGATTTTTCTTTGTATGACAATAGCCCCTTTAACCAAAGGAGTTAGACATTGTAATGTTTGAGGAAGATGATAATTTATCTCTGACTTCATTTTGGTCTCTGTCAATGGAAAAAGTTAGACATCATTATTGTCATAATAGGCTCAGCAATGAATTTACTATAAATATTATGACAATGTTATTATGTCCTCACTCACCTGCATCTTCAAGCAAACAAAGCAAACAAGCTGCATCACATGAAATAGATTCATAATACCATCTGATATGTACTGGGATTTACAATTTTGTATCATTCATCAGACTAAATTTTTTAATAATTTACATGAAATTTAAAGTAATTGTTAAAAATGATAAATTCAAGTATCATTCGTTATATAATAAGAAAATGATAAATAATACATTTCCTATATGTAAATCTTTACATTAACTTTAAATACATTTACACACCCATCATAAAATTATTTATACAATTTTAGTGTTTACTTTAACTATACCTAAAGGTAGATAAACTAAGAATGTATGATATCTATGTATTACGATTGTAAAACTTATATACACTTACTATATAATTTATCATTAATTTGGATTACATTTTAAAAAAATCAATAATAATTAAATCTAAATAAAGAATAATACAATCATATTGTATAATTTTTAATTAGTGTATACATTTTTTTCTTCTCAAATTAAACAATTGTTATTTTGTTTGCAAAGCACATGAGAATCTCTCATGAGTCACAAGTTTGACGACCTTCTTCCTATTATTGGATGGTGGTTAAATTTGATGACTAGTTTATTACCCACTTGTTTCTATTCCTGATTCCCGTTTGGCCCCCACTTCTATCCTTTATGTCCACACTCCAACACTCACACTTCCCCTAAAAAACACTCAATGCCTCTCACTCTCCACCACCACCACCACCACCTCCTCCTCCACTTCCTCCACCTCCTCCTCCTCTCCACCACCACCTCCACCCTCCCTCCCCCCTCTCCCTCCTACCCATTTGGTAAGCTTCATTCTTAATTCAACCTCTTTCACACTAAACTCATTTTTAGCACTAACAGTAAATTAAAGTCACTCATTAACATTCTCTTTCTAATCACAGGTTTCTCTTACCACATTGATTGCGGCAGTCCCACCAACACCACCGACCTATTCAACACTACCTGGCTCTCCGACCGCTACTTCACTGGCGGCGCCACCGCAATAGTCTCCGAGCCTCTCCACTTCAACCACCACCATGAAAAAACACTCCGCTTCTTCCCTATCTCATCTGGAAAGAAAAACTGTTACTCTCTTCCCTTCCCTACACTTCCTTTCCCTTCATACCGCTTCTTTCTTCGAACCTTCATCGTTTATGATAACTACGATGGTAAGTCTCATCCTCCTTCTTTTGATGTCTCCGTTCACGGCACCGTCGTGTTCTCATGGCGCTCCCCGTGGCCTCAGTCAGTTGCTCGCGACGGCGCGTACTCTGACCTCATCGCGTCGTTCCCTTCCTCCGACACTGCCGCGCTTATTTGTTTTTACAGCTTCGCCACTGACCCGCCGGTTATCTCTTCCCTTGAGTTCTTCGCTGTTGATCCCAATTCCTACGACGCATCTTCCACCGGAAACAGTAACGTCATTCTTGTGAACTACGGTCGTCTCTCTTGCGGTTCGAACCAGTGGGGACCGGGCTTTACCAACGACGTTGACCGGTTCGGACGGTCGTGGCAGTCCGATTCGGACTTCCGGACGAGAAATTCGAACAAAATCGTTGCGTTGTCGACCAGGAGTGACGTCAGCGGAGCAGATCAGAAGCCGAATTATTTCCCGGCGAAGCTGTACCAGACGGCGGTGACAACAAATGAGGAAAACGGCGGCGTTTTGGAGTATGAATTGAGCGTCGATGCGAAGCTGGATTACCTTCTGTGGCTGCATTTTGCGGAAATTGAGACGAGGATAAGGAAGGTTGGGGAGAGAGTGTTCGATGTGTTCATCAACAGTGAAAATTTGACGAGGATTGATATATATAAGCAAGTTGGAAGTTTCACGGCGTTTACGTGGCATCATACAGTGAAGAATTTGAGTAGCAGTGTATTGAAGGTGAAGCTTGTTGGTGTTGTAGATGCGCCTTTGATTTGTGGGATTGAGAATTATGCTTTGGTTCCCACTGATCCTTCCACTGTTCCTCAACAAGGTTGGTAATATAATAAATGATGAATCTTTCCTGAAATTTAGGGTAGATTTGTTTGTGTTTGTCTTTGTTGATTGCATGCAAATTTGGAAAATTTGATTCCCAAAAGGAATCTGATTTTGTTTTATTCTTTTAGTGTCTTGTTAATAATCTTGTGTGTATGAATTAATTGGTGTCACTAGTTGCTATTTTAATGGAAATTTAGTTACCTAAGGAAGTTATGATTTGTGGATTTTGTGCAAATATGGTTAGCTATCAATTATTTAGGTGTTTGGATTTTTTTGGTAATAATTTTTATTTAGGGAAGTTAACAATTTGAAAAGGATGGACATGGTCAAGTTTTATAATCTTTTTGAGTGGAGAGCAACCACACAAGATTTATGATCAATTTTTGACTTTTTATTTCAATTTTCACTTTTTTTGGGTGCAGTGATGGCCATGAAAGCATTGAAAGATTCACTTCGGGTTCCTGAGAGAATGGGTTGGAATGGTGATCCTTGTGCTCCTACCAGTTGGGATGCTTGGGAGGGAGTAACCTGCATTATGAGTAAGGATAAGACTGCCCTTGTGATAAGTCAAATGTAAGCATTCCTTTCACTTCTCCTAAGTTATGTAATGGATCTTAGTAGTTGAAGAATTTTGGTGCTACGTATACAAGGAATGTTACTTAAAAAGTCTCTAATAATTGACATTTCAAACTTAATGTGTGAGATTAATGGTGGAGTAGGTTCCATTTTCTAAAAATAGAGATGGTGGGTGATCTAAAGCACTCATGAGTTATGATATCTTGCTGCTATATCATTCTATGAGAAAGGGTTCATAATATTTTTTTGCACAAAGCTGCAAATAGCATTTTCCTTGCAATTAAGTTATTCTGCCAATAACTTTTTGGACTTATTAACAGTCCTTCCTGCTAAAAGCTCGGGTAGGTAGTGGAATATGGGCTCCATCCATGTACATAAATGCATATTTAAATTTCTGAACAAAAAATAAAAGAGCAAAGAGGTGGAAGTTACAACGGTTTCTTGTTCAGACAATTTTTTTTCCTCCTTTATTTATGTTAATTTTAATTCCTATCGTAAAGAGCATTGACTTTATCTTTGTTTCAATTTTCATTTCAGAGATCTAGGCAGTCAAGGTTTCAAAGGGTTCATAACTGACCAGATTAGTCTTTTGTCAGACTTGGTAAGCCTGTAAGTATCAGCAGCCAAATGTTTACATATGCTAGGCATCTTTCTCATGATGTGGCTTACATGTATTTAACATTAATATTGATTAATATGGTTGAAATTATGCTAATCGACCTAGATCTATAAAAGTTTCCCCCAATTCACACACGCATGTATCCGTAGCGTAAATTTTTAAATCTATTTTACCCTGTGTCTATACTGGGTGTCGGCACCGTGCCTGTTCAACATGGAACATTTTTATTCACTATTTTAATGCTTTCAGCATGTGTTTTACTGGACAAATTTGTTTAGGTTGATACCAATTATCTACTAACATATATTTAATATTGCAGGAACCTGAGTTCTAATTCGTTGGTGGGTGAAATACCTTCTGGACTGGGTCAAAAATCCCTGACACAACTGTAAGTACAGGCTTTTCCTAGTTAATAATCAGTTTCGAAGTGTTTTATCCTCCGAGAGTTCATATTTTACAGTATATTTCGTTTTGACTATACTGAATGTTGTAATATATTTACACTCAATATTTTTTTGTTATTGCTGGAGTCATTATTGGTGTAAATGTTTGGATGCAGCTAGTTGCTCTATATTAAGAATAAATCTAATGTTGTTATTTATTTAATATTTTATTTGTTTTCTTTGTAATGCATGCTGTAGGGATTTGTCCAACAATCAGTTAACAGGCTCTATACCAGATAGTATAGCCTCTTCAAGTTTGCAGCTTGTGTAAGTATCTATTGCATTGATGGTTGCATGAAAGCCACCGAGTTAAGAGATAGTTCCATTGATATTGTGATCATATAACAAACAACTTACGTTATAAATGATGCGCTTGTGGATTAATGCCACTTTTGAACTACAACATCATCAACTAATTCTTATCCAACTAGGTGGGTTCAGATATGTGGATCAAAGTCATCAAACACTGCCATTGAACTCTATCAAAAACCAAAGTTCCAATAAACCCACTTAAAGTTGTTTTTAATTATTTCTCCTAATGTTTTCTTCACTTTTCCCTTACCTCCTTTCCTCTTCCATTTCAACTGCTTTTCTCACTGGAGGCTGGAGCCTTTGTTGGTAGCCTATAAATGGATTTTTATATTTAATTTGAAGGTCTTCATTTATATTTTTCTGTGTCCATGTAGAATGCTTCGAGCTTAGAATGAATTTATTGCCTTGTAATTTACCGTTCTATATTGTTAACGGTTCTATAAGTTTTGAATACTGAAATTGCGCAGCTTTAAACTCAAATATGTTGTAGTAGTATTCTAGTAGAAAATATTTCTTAAAGTGCAAAGTTCAAAATGTAAAAATTTACTATATCAGTAGTAGTCACAAGTTCAAAATGTAGAAATTTACTATCTCTGTAGTAGTTACTGACTTTCAATTCAGGCCTTTCTGTTCTGCCTTTTATAATTTGAATTGTATTTTTGTAAGTTTCTCCTGCAATTGCCAACATCATGCCATTTTAAGTTGTCCCTTTATTAGAGTGTCAGCTTTTTTAATTTTATGTTTGAATACAGTTTTAAAGTTGTCACTCATAATTTTGAGAAGGTTAAAAATGCACTGAAGTCTGAATGCTTACTGATATGTTACTTCCAAATACTAAACGAAATTTGCTTATGGCCTTTGTATTAGATTTGGAGCTTTTAGAGCAATGTAATAAAAGATGTGTTGTTCACAAAAAAAGTAATAATAAATGCTGCATTTTTAACTTTTTTGTAATTAGCAGAGTTTGTCAACTGTGCATTCAACTGTGTCTTAATATCTGTATCATGATAATGAAAAAGCTGTTTATTGTGTTTATAGTTTATACTGCTGTGGTCCTCAATGAAGCTGATGTTGGGTGTTGAAAGCTGAGACCATTCAATATATGTCTCCCCCTTAAACTGGATGGTTAATTGGTCATTGTAGAAACAAAATTGTTGATATTGTTTTAACTCTAGGCTTGGTGCATTCTTAAATTGGCCCATTTATCCTACGGACAATTTTTTCGTGATTCAGTTTGTTTTCTAATCTACTTTGTCATGCCAGGCTTTTGAATGGTAACTTATTGGAAGGACGGGTACCAGAGGAACTTTATTCTATTGGTGTGCATGGTGGAGCTATTGAGTATGTAACTTTAATCCGATAGCTTTACTGTAATCTGTTTCTTCAGTGCCGTGTTCCGATTGGAATATTGGATAACTTATATGTTGTATATTATTTGATTTATTAGTTTATGAGTGTGTCTGTCTGTTTTTCTTTGAATGCATGCACGCGAATGTGCATATCTAGACCAAGTTTCAAGCTATTTACCAAAAGAAAAGACTAAACTTCGAGGGGAGCCAACTAGTCCCTCCTAGGCTCAGGTGTCATCTGCATTGGATGCTAAAATTAGCTTTAACAGCTGATCTTACATAAAGATCCTTCTGTACTGCCATCTCTCCTGTTGTCCATTGTTATTTAAGTATGTGTACATGGTGTAGTTTGATTGCTTATTTACCACTTTGGTGTAAGTTTTGTAAAATTTACAAAAGTGGTGCATATTTTACAGAACCCGTGCCTGCCATGCACGAGTCCTTATCTTTTTGTTTTCTGGTTTTGTTAGACTCGTGTCTGCCATGTACGAGTTCTTCACACTTCTCTCTCATCCAGAACTCATGAATAATATCTACGAGTTCATATATTTTCTCTCCTTCAAATCTCGTAGACCCAGTGTACGAGTTATGAATGAGAGAATATACACTGGGTCTACGAGATTTAAAGGAGAGAGAATATATGAACTCGTAGATGTTATTCACAAGTTCGGGATGAGAGAGAAGTGTGAAGAACTCGTGCACGATAGACACACGTCCAACAAAACCGGAAAAAATAAGGACTCGTGCATGGGAGGCACAAATCCTGTAAAACAAATTTAAAAAACAATGAACTCGTGCATGGCAGGTGTGAGTTTTGTAAAATATGCATCACTTTGGTAAATGTTACAAAACTTACACCAAAGTGGTAAATAAGTAGTCAAACTACACCATGTACGTAAACTTTCCCTGTTATTTGCTACTTGCTTCTTATGTATACAATTTTTTTGGTGTTGATTGTGTGATTGTCCTAAGCTTAAGTTACTTTGATGATATTCAACTTTGATTTACTTTATAGGATAGACTAAGCAGTAGTTGTGATCCAGCCTTTGTTTTAAATACTAGAAATTAGGTTATAAAGTGGCAGAAATCGGATAACCCCTCGGAACCTGTCAGTTTTACATGGATTTTGTGAATCTGTGGAATTAGTCAGCATTAGTCGTTAGCTAACTTGATAGGGGTGTAATAGATACAAAATTAGCATATCAATGAAGGATTACTTGGTTCTGTGCATTTATCAAGAGGTGCAGTTAAATTGTATTCACATAATTCAATTAGAAATAATCTGCTTTCCTAATTCATTATGATTTGTATTTTTTTTACTCAGTCTCTCTGGCAACAAAGGTTTGTGCGGTGTACCATCTTTGTCAGCATGTCCTATCTTTTGGGAGAATGGTGGGTTATCTACTCCGGGTAAAATTGCAATAGGTTTGTCATGTCTATTTGTTTTCTGTGTGCTACTGCTGCTGGTCTTTATCTATATCAGGAGGAGAAGGAATGATTATGACTTTGCTCTGCCTCATGAATTAACGTGTAAGTATGATTTCAATAAGATTCTTTTCTCTTGCTTTATTTACTTTTACTGGCAAATTTTGGCATTGCGTTATTTACTTTAATAGCATAGGAGCTTCTCTATTCTGCTACTTTTTTATTGCTATAAATTATTTTTTCTTTACTTAATTACATTCACCTATGGCAATGTATTTGTGATCTCATTATTGCAACGGTTTTGCTAGGGCAATGATTAAGGAACAAAAACAGTTTGTATTGGAAGTGAGTATGGATCTCTCCATTAATAGAGAGACAAGTTCTTAAAAAACCAAAAGAAATCTAACATGTAATGTAATGACACATCTATCCTTGTAAGTATAATAAAATAACATATTTATCATAAAAATATGAAGAAATTGAAGTACTTGTCTCTCTATTAATGGAGAGGATCCCTATTCATTGGCGTACTGAATTAAGAAATTATTTATTTAGTCAAAATTCCCCCTTTGTGATTCCTTAATGATTGCACTTCGGGTAACAGATAGCAAAACAGTGATTGCAATATTTGGACTAGATCAATTTCTTAACTAAATTTTTTATAGTAATTTAGCCTATTAAAAAGAGGAAAGAAAGTTAAAGACATAATAACCCACATTCCTTGAATGATTTTGTTTTCTGATGAGCAAACTATTATTTATTTCTGGAGTGTAATATTTATGCACTGACAGTATAAATTTTTTTATCATGTACATCATCCACTATTTAACGGACTAAACTATTCAATTCCCTCCAAATGACATGAAATATTTGATTATACATAGATTAATCTCTTAGAACAGTTGACGATTTTATGGCTTCATTTGCAGCATTAGCAGCCAAGAGAAACAGATATCAGAGACAGAAATCCTTAATGGTTCTTGAGATGGAGAGTCAACATGCCAAGGGATTACCTTCACCTTTTACTACATAATAACCAATTTTCTGAATGGAAATTGAATCTTGATTTTCATAGTTTTAAAGCTAAACATACAAGGATACATCTTCT
This sequence comes from Lupinus angustifolius, assembly GCF_001865875.1. Lineage (NCBI taxonomy): Eukaryota > Viridiplantae > Streptophyta > Magnoliopsida > Fabales > Fabaceae > Lupinus > Lupinus angustifolius. Next base: position 18,253,051 of record NC_032010.1, read on the forward strand.
AGAAAGGATTTGAACGTGTTTCAGCATCAATGTTCAGCCACGATGGGACAACACTGACTTTAGTTTAAAAAGAACAAATTCTTCTGGGCTTGCCATTCTCATGCAACTTTCTCCCCAAGGATTCTGGAAGCACTTAGTACCATGCATATTCTGTGTCGACATTGTTTCTTGACCAGTCAAACAAAGGCATAATATTCCTGTCATGTTAATACGCGTCTGCAGCTTTTGCTGAATATGTGATAGGAACAAACAAAACAACCCATCAATGTATGAAATTTGAGCCACAAGTTACTGTCATTTTTCATGGTACATCAATTCTGCTTGACTCTTAACACTTACAATGGTTTATGTAGACAGTGGTAATAGGGCCTTATTGTACAATATATTTTAGCATTTCCTTTTGTTCATACTTTATACATGTTGTATTACATCATTTGGTTTATATGGTTGTGAAATAAGTCTCGTACATCTCTGTGTTCTCTGGCATGGTTTAGATACTCGTTGGTCTACCCATTTCATTGAAAATTGATTTTGAGATGTAAGAGAGCTCAACTTCTTTCTTAATGTTATGAGACAAAAAATATCAAATATTTATATTTGGGTTATTAACTACAATTGTCTGGAAGTTAATCAATAATTATAAAACATATTTTTAAATCTAACTGTAAGTTATAATTATGGTTAAGCTAATTTTTAAGTACAATTATTTATGATATAACATTTTCCTTATAAGTCTCGTATCATCTCCGTATATAATATTGATATTCTACTTTATTTTAATTCTAGACAATGTGAGACTTCATATAACATTGATGAACAAAGGGAGGCTTCTACCTCCAGAGTCCGAACAAACAAAGTAATTAACAACTATTGATGCAAATTTCCAAACTGACATAGGTTGTATAAGAAATGCTCCAAACTTGATTTTTTAAATCGAATTATTTAAAATAAAATAAATAAGTTTGTTTCAATCGAATCATTTAATAATATAATTAAGCTTGTTTCAATCGAATCATTTAATAAAACAACTAGATGTATATAACACCAACTAGATGCGTAACACACAGAAAAAATAGTCAAATCTAGTTCATCAATTCAAATTAGTATTAGACAAAGACTTACGTTATTTGGTTATACTTGGATCCTAAGGGTTAGTTTGGGAGTTAGATTTTGAAGGAAAAAAAGAAGACTTGAGACTCATCTCACAAGTGTATTTCATACTTCCCAAGCTTTCTCTTTTCATTTATTCCCCTCCAAAATCTAACTCCCAAACTAATCCTAATTGAACACATATTATTTATATTAGTTAATAATAAACTAGCAATCTCAAATTGTAATCAAAGAAATCGACAAAGTGTTTGACTTGGTTGACCTCGAATTCGATGCCCACTTTAGTCTCCTCCACCCCCTCTAAAATGCACCATACACAAATTATTTTTTCGGATTTATTCAATTTATAGTATTCATTTTAATGGTTAAAGGACTAATAAAATAATTTTTTTGGTATGGTATATAAGTTACTATTTTTCAACAGAAATGCATAAAATTTTATGTGCAAATGATAAATTTGGTATATTAGAAGATGATATATTAATTCGGCAACTTAAACAATTAGACGTGGGGATGTGGACGTTAGAGTGAGAAAGTATGAGTGCTCTACACTGCATTTCTCATATGAAACCAGTAGCAACAAGAGAAAACTGTATATTTCTATTTCCCTCTCTTATCCCTTGTCTATATAACTAACAATTTATATATATATATTTTAAGAGAATAAATTATCTCCTAATATAAGGAGATATGTTATCTGTTGTTATTGTCACTAAAACCATGACATGTGTTTCATTTAACTATTTTTTACAAAAAATATTTCTAATCATTAAAAAAATATGACACATATCATGATTATACTAACTGAAGGAAATAATTTACTTCCTCGTATGAAGAAATACTTTATTCTTATGTAATATTTTAATTCTTTTTTGTATGTTATTCTAATTTTTTCAGGTTTTTGAGAGTCATTACACATTTATATTTATACTTTTTTTTATTACTTTTCTTTTTATTTTTCATTTTAATTTAGTTCCAATATAGTTTGTTTTAGACTCATAAAAATAATGATGCTGTTTTAGTCAAATTGGTAGAATTTTTCTTTTATTTATTTTTTTCTTAAATTGTATGTAACCTTAAACATCAAAAGTTTTAAAACAATGATGCTAGGCCAAGTAAGATGAATAATAATTCTCTTCATTAATAGAGAGATACATATTTAACTTTTCTTATATTTTTTAATGATAAATGTGTTATTTCTTTATATATAAAAAGATAAAAATATCTTATCATACTTTTTTATAGATGTTATTATTCATTAAAAATTTATTTTACATTTTGATTAGTCTCTACTTATTACATCAAATTTTTAGTCCAGCAATTAGGTTCGAAAATAGAATATTTGCTCTTACTAATCCATCAAATACTAAATTACTGACCCAAAATTATTGTGACCCCCATAAACTCATGCATATCAAAGTAACAATGATACAATCAATGGAAGATGGAGATTCCTTTTGATCAAGTAAAAAACACAGAGACCCCATTTCATGCAATCTATTGGATCTAAGTGTAGAAAGCATGGAAAATTCAAACTAGACTCTGATGATAAAATAAATACCAAGTAGAGGACGAGATAAATAGTTGATAGATAGCTAAGTTTCTTAATAATATTGATTACGATTTAATGTCTGACCATATGTGTGAAAAGTATTTTATAGGATACATGTTGTACTATTTCAATAATCTCAGACTATAATAAAAAATGAATTAGGATTTTCTCAAACAGTGGATTCTAAGGTACTAAAATGTGAGGGGAAATAAAATTTTATGAGATTTAATTTAAAAATTAACAAAAATCTAGAATCTTAAAATTTGTTTTCGTACATTGTCATAATATCTACTCAGTATTGGAGAACATTAAATGTATTATAAAGCAATGTGAAACTCTTCCCCACCTATATTTTTTTTTGTATTACTAGTATTTTTACCTTTTCGGTAAGGAACTAATCATTTTAGGTTCGTGATTGTCCCTCCCAACAAGTGTTATTCTTAAAAATTGAACTATTAAACTTTTAATTATCTATATTTACATACACATTTTCATTTGATTAATTAAGAAAATTTGAGGACCCTTTATTTTTAGGAACCATATCATAATCTTAGTTTAGTATGATGATAAGTTGAACACTGTATATATATATATATATATAGGGTTAGACTCTTCTCCATTAATAAAAAGGCAAGTGCAATTTTTCTCTTTAGTTTGAAGGGTAAATTTATCCTATCATGATAAATATAAGAATATAAGTGTAAAGCATATAACATTTTTTTTTGTTTTTGACATCACTTGCCTCTCGTTACTGGGGAGGATTCTCATTCCTATATATATCTCACGTAGCTCTCTCAACCAATTGCAATAGTTATGTGGCACACAAGGTACTGTGGGTCCTCACTATTGATTCTATCAACACAAGTTTGGCCGGTGATGTTTGATGCTTACAAAGTCAACAAAATCAACTTAAAGATAAGAGTTAGGGCTACATATATTTGGTGGTGTCACCCTATAGGACTAGGTAGCTAATTAGATAAGCCAATTAACCAAGTGGGTGTGTATATCACTTGTTATTGGTTGCTTTATCAAATTAATACACATCACCAGCTGTAAACTTTGTTTTCATTTGTTTATTCCAATATGAAACGAATAGAAAATAAGAAACAGAATATTTCTATGCAGCAGTCGAAGATAATCTAGCTTTCTTAGGCCAATTAACTGCTTCATCCCCCTTTTCAAGTTTTCTGGTTAATCTTCTTTTCAAGCTTTGTTGCATATATTGACACATGCATCAATTAGAACGTGCTACTTCTAATCCTATTTTATCATAGTTATTGATACAGTACAAGTGACCATTAGAAATATAATTAAATCAGAATATTGCTTATAATTAGTGATCCTACACTAGTCAAAAACCGTTTTATCTTGAAGAAAATTTCATATTAAAAAACACATCAAAAACTGAAACTTTAAACTTTATAATTATTTGCAACATAAAAGACCATTGACCAAGCTAAGATACTCGAGGTTGACCAAGACAGAACACCTGATGAGGACTTATGGTGCATTAGGACTCATAGTACAAGTCGACTAACCGAACTATGGCAGAAGAAGCATCGTCACCCACACATTCTTACGAGCCAGTACTGGATCATGCCTCTGCCACCCATATGTCATGCTGCCAACACCTGTTGCCTACCACTTGCAACTCTCACATAATGCTCTGCTATACGGCAATGACATGCCTAGATTATGACTACAATGCTATCATAGGCTATAAATCAACTAGACATAGAGTATGGCTTGACCAGACCACCCGACATGCATAAAGTAACCTCCTAATCAACCAAAACATGCCAACAAACTCAAATGGTCAGTCATGCCAACAACATCAGTCAAAGAATATTCCATCCACCTTCACTATAAATAGGGTTTCCCTCCACAAGGAAGTAATCTAATCTCTATCTCTTGACATTGCCACATACTTACTACTCATCATTATTCCTTCATATCTTCAACTGTTATCCTATCATTTCTCTCGGTCATTTACTGACTTGATCATCGGAAAACCTTTTCAAGTACCTCCACGGCGAATCCAAGTCAACTCAGACAACTGCAAGAAGCATTCCAGCCCAGCTATTGTCCGACCCATACTCAACTCAACCCCAATGAGACAACTCTGAACCCAGCTACTGCTCGACTCACCCTCTTATCACCACATAGGAGAACAAATAATAATATTTTCATTTATAAATTCATTATATTTATTATAATTATAATCATATATATAAATTACTAAATGGAGAGTTTAATGATTGTATCAATGTAGGAGTATTTCAATCAATTTAATAAAATATTAATAGTACTAGTTTTATAAAAGGAATAAAAGTAAAAGATATATTTTTTAAAATAAATAAATATGTCACTCTTTCTGTAGATTAGTAATTCAAAACACATTCTATATAAAATGAGTATATCCAAATATATATGATATTAAATTAACTAGTATTACAAATATTATACTTCATTCAAATTTATTTTTATAGTCAACTTGAGGGATGAAAAAATCATTTATTTTTGTAAGTGGTATAGATTACAAGTAGAATGAATTTTATTTTCCCTTTTCATCAAATCCCTATAACCACAACTAATGTGAATAAGATTTAGTTATTTTTTTCATTAAATTCATATTTAACCATCAATGGTATAATTCTAACACATGTAATAGATAATTGAGACTATGAATAATATTATAAATTTAAGATTAAGAATAATTCCTCAAAAATTTGGGCGTATCAAATTTGGTTTCTTGAAAAATACAAAATGGTTCAAAAAAAATTAAATGTGAATCAAATTAGTTCTTTTTAATATTTTTATGACTCATGACATGAACTATTTTGACTCACATTCATGATATTTGAATATTGGTTTACATTATTTTATATTTTTAGGGATCAAAGTAGTATATACAAGAATTTATATGGATCAAAGTGAGTATTTATATGGATCAAAAAATTGTCTTCCTTTTATTTATGGTTTGGTTCATTTTATTGAAAATATATAAATGTCAATGAAACATGCATGTTTTTTTTGGTTTCCCATATGTATAACAACACACTGAAAGTAATCTTGTCTAAGTCAGGAATATCCACAGGTATGTGGGGCTAACTCTTCTGCTGGTATTTTTATTCACAAGACTTAAACCCGAGACCCTGTTTAAGGAAAATCAAATATGTACACTTGAACCAACACCCGTTGGTGAAACATGTAAGTTTAATTCTAATGTAAACTTTATCAAAGCAGAAATATAATAACAATAATAATCTATAAATTTTCTTGTCATGATGACCTTAAGAAATTTAAAAAGATTCTAAGATATCTCAATCAGTCAAATAGTTGCACTTTAATTTAGTTGTATAAGATTTCAGTATAAATAGATGAGCAATCATGTTGTCAAGTATTTACTTTTTTTTTTTACTAGTGAGAGTATTTTTTCACTTTTTTTGGATAAGGAATTAATCTATTTTAAAGTTTGTGTTTGTCCTCCCAATAAGTGTCGCTTATAGGAATTGAACTCTCAACCTTGTAGATTCAGTATGATCTTACACCATTATACCAGCGTCTTGTTGATATGTACATATTTATTATTTAGAGTAATAACTTTATATATCATTATATTTCACATCTTTAATATCATTCTACCATATCAATATACATAACTTCAAATGATTTGTACCTATTTATTTATTCACGTGTTATCCATTTAACTTAATATGTACATTATCGTCTATAATATCTTCAATCAGCTTGGATAACTAAGAATCTACTTAAATATGCACACAGTTGTACTTTTTTTTGTCAAAGATCTTCAATCACTTGTGATAACCGAGTATCTATTTAAATAAACACACAAATCTTAAATGTATTTAATTATTAAAGAAATAGAATCTTTCAGCCAGCCTAAGAATATTGAGCATCGAACCCTGAATTTAAAAAAAAAGGTCCAATATATTTATATATTTATAATTTAGTTTAAATTTAAAAACACTCGGGCAAGGCAATGTATGAGAATACTTATTAATTTGATTCTAAAATTAAATTATGAAACTTGTACAATACACATGATATTTGTTACTATCATTCAGAGTCCAAAAGCCAAACAATTGATAAACTCATATGTCCATTTCAAAGTATATTAATTAGATGATCACTCGAACTTGTAATATTACAATATCTTATCGAACTAACAAGTGACAATATAAAAGTAAACTAAAAATCATATATCTATGTACGTGTGCATCTAAACTCGATCTATATGGAAAAATATTACTAAAACGGGTTCTCGCTTATGAGCCTGAGTAGGTTTTAAGAGAAAAAATGTATACTATTATGAGTTTTCAATCATTATTGACTCTTAAATAAAAGTAATTCAAATGAATGATACATTAACGGTGTATAAATCTTTACACTGTTATATCAAGTGAAATACTAGAGAAAATAGAAAGAGGAGTGGAGAAGGTTACAAATGTGTGTGGGATGTTTATATATTTGTATAATTTTAAGGATAAAAGATTATAAATGTATCATAACTTCTGATGATATGATCAGTTTTAAAAGATAAATAAAAACCAAATCAATGAGTATATTAAAAATCTCATCCAAATCAATTCAAAGAATTTTAGTTTTGATCATTTTACAATTATTTCTTTGGTTGGGTGATATTTAAGCATTCCTACTAATGACACCATTTTTCAAGGTCATTGATAACATTTTCACATGAAATGCAGAACTCACCTCACATAAACCTCTGTTTCTCCAACAAAACAATGCCAACCACAACTCAAAGACAAGGAACTTTCCAAGCTCTTCATTTAATCAACATAATCACAAAATCAACATCATCAAACCAACAACATACATATAGCAATAGCAGTACAAGAAAATCAACATCAGCAAACCAACAACATACATATAGCAATAACAGTAGCAGTACAAGCATATATGTTTTCCAATTAGTTATAAGTATTATTATCAGCACAATTTGCATATTTAACATGTGCTCTTATATAATTGATCAATAGTTAGTTAGTTTAGTCAGTTTCCTTTTATAGCTTGTGCTCTCTTTAGTTAGGCAGTTAGGCTTTCTATTTTTAGTATAAATTCTAGTCTTCAATCATTTTTTGCATCACAATTAAAAACTGATCATTGATCAGCATCATTCAATAAAATTGTTCTCGAGGTTATTCATTGAAGATTGGTTTCCTTCTTCTTGTTCTGTTTGGATTGATAATCCATTGTAGGAACAATTCTTCTTCTTTTCTTTGATGGTATTAGAGCTCTATTAGAGAGCTCTGTTACATTCAACAAATGTCTGCCATGGATTCAAGCTCCATTCTGCCTAACCCTGTCCAAATTTCTTCTGACCCTTCTCAAGATCCATACTACATTCACCCTTCAGAAAATCCTTCCACTCCCCTTGTTTCACCATTGCTGAATGGTGACAACTACCACCAGTGGGCAAGATCTATGGAGATGAGCCTTATATCAAAACAGAAATGGGAATTTGTAGATGGATCAATCAGAATGCCAAGCAAGACAGACTCTTCATATAAGGCATGGGCAAGGGCCAATAATTTGGTCACTTCATGGATCATCAGATCAGTTTCACCCTCTATAGCACAAAGCATCCTCTGGATAGACAAAGCTTATGAAGCATGGGAGGATCTCAATGAAAGATTTTCCCAAGGTAACCTCTTTAAGATTTCAGAATTGCAAGATACCATAGGAAGTATTAAACAAGGTGATTTAAGTGTCTCAAAGTACTTCACCCAAACTAAGATCCTGTGGGATGAGTTGGATACTTTTCGACCAGAACCAAGATGTACTTGTGAGGCCCTCTATGACATCAAGAAGCATAGGGAAGAAGATAAGATCATCAGGTTTCTCAAAAGACTCAATGAGGCATACAGTGGAGTTAAATCCCAAATTATGCTCATGGACCCCCTTCCTTCAATGAGAAAGGTTTTCTCACTAGTTGTTCAACAAGAAACACAGATGTATGGACATGACTCAGATGCAAAGGCAATGGCTATCTCTGGTAATGCAAGAAGAGGAGGATACTCAGGAAGATCATACACAACAAATAGAAACTCCAATAACACCGAGGCAAGAGGAAGCTCTGGTGGATATGGGAGGGGATCTTGGAACAAGACACAAACTCCACCAAAGTATTGTACATATTGCAAGAAAAATGGGCACAGCACAGTGACTTGTTACAAATTGCATGGTTACCCTGCAAATTTCCCTCTCAATAAAGGAGAACAAGTGAACTCTATTCAATCTGCAGGCCTAAATGAATCTGAGAAAAATGATATGCAAGAAACTGAACAAGCAGATGAGAAAGTCTTTGGACTGAGTAAGCAACAATATCAAGGTCTTGTAAGTATGTTACAACAAACACAAAGTGCACAAAACGATAACAGTGAACATTCCAACATTCTTTCAGCCAATTCAACACTGCCAGACATCAGCAGTACAAGTAATTTTCATTTTGGCCAAACACTATCCTCTTGGTTATTAGATAGTGGTGCAACAGACCACATTAATTCCAAACTCTCAAACTTTGGAACATATAATAAAATAAAGCCAATTAAAGTCAAGCTACCCAATGGCAATGAGGTAACCTCACAAATCTCAGGCACTATCTTTTTGCTTCCCAATTTAATTTTGTATAATGTTCTGTACCTACCTAATTTCTCATATAATCTACTGTCAATATCAAGACTTACATCTGATTCACCATACATATTATCCTTCAATTCTAACTGTTGCCTTATCCAGGAGAAGAAGTCTTTGAAGAGGATTGGTATAGCTAAAGCTTCAAATGGTTTATATGTGCTTAACTCTGCAATTACACAACACCATGTGAATTCTTTCAATACTTGTCAATCTAGCTTTCCTAGTTCTAGCTTATGGCATTTTAGATTAGAACATATTTCTCACAATTGTATGGATGCTATTAGAACAAAATTTCCCTTCATTACTGCAAATAAAGATCAGCTTTGTGAAATTTGCCACTTAGCCAAACAAAAGAGACTTTCATTCCCTATAAGTAGTAGCCAATCTTTGCATTGTTTTGATTTAATCCACACTGATATATAGGGACCTTTCCCTATTCCATCCTTACATGGTCATAAGTACTTCTTGACTATAGTTGATGACCATTCTAGGTTCACATGGGTTTATCTCATGCAAAGTAAGGCAGAAACTCAGTCCACTTTACAAAACTTCATCAATATGATAGAAACCCAATTTTCTGTCAAAACCAAAACAATACGAAGTGATAATGGCACTGAATTCTCTATGAAATCCTTCTATGCCACAAAGGGAATCATTCACCAAACCTCATGCATTTATACCCCTCAACAAAATGGAGTTGTTGAGAGGAAACATCAACATTTGTTGAATGTAGCTAGAGCTCTTCTGATCCAGAGCAACCTCCCCAAAATATTTTGGTCTTATGCTATTAGGCATGCCACTCACCTTATTAATCTCCTACCTACTCCTATCCTCAAGCAACAGACCCCTTATGAAGTCTTATATCATAAATTACCTGATCTACAACACTTAAGAACTTTTGGCTCCTTATGCTATGCAAGCACTCAGAAACACTCTAGAACCAAGTTTGATCCTAGAGCTACTAGATGCATTTTCTTAGGATATAAACCAGGTGTCAAAGGATATGTAGTTATGAACCTCTCCACTAAGGCCTTAGAAGTAACAAGAAATGTAGTCTTCTATGAAACCGTATTTCCCTACTCACCATTAGGTAATTCCCCCAACCATCAACCTCTACCTGAACCTTCTCCTACTAATGCCTTTTATGAAGACATTCTACCAACAACCACACAAAACTTTGCTGACCAAATTATAGAAACTACAATACCTCCTCAATCCCCTGAGCCTCATTACTCCATCCAGGATCAACCTATCCTTCCTGTAAGAAGAAGTACCAGAGTTACAAAACCACCCACATATTTGAAAGACTACCACTATGCTTTGCTTAATAACACCACCCTGTCCTCTAAATCCAGATACCATCTTTCCTCATATCTATCCTATGACAACCTATCCAAACCTTACTTGCATCAAATTCTCTCTGCCTCTTCTGAAACTGAGCCAAAGACTTATCTACAAGCCATCAAAATTCCTCACTGGCAGCAAGCCATACAACAAGAACTACAAGCTTTACAAGAAAACCATACTTGGATCATAACTGATTTACCTATAGATAAGAAACCTATTGGATGCAAATGGGTCTTCAAAATTAAATACAAAGCTGATGGTTCAATAGAAAGATACAAAGCTAGATTAGTGGCCAAAGGGTATACCCAAACTGAAGGCATTGACTACATTGATACATTCTCACCAGTTGCCAAAATCAGTATTGTAAGGCTTCTTGTAGCTTTAGCTTCTATCCACAAATGGCCCCTGAATCAGCTTGATATCAATAATGCTTTTCTCCATGGAGACCTTAAAGAAACTATCTATATGGCTCTCCCTCCAGGCCTTACTTCCTCTGCACCAAACCATGTCTGCAAACTTGAGAAATCCCTCTATGGACTCAAACAAGCAAGCAGACAATGGTTTGCAAAACTGTCCCAATTTCTTCTTAAAAATAACTACAATAAGGCTAAGGGAGATCATTCCCTCTTTACCAAATGGACTTCCCCAACCTCTATCACTGTTATCCTCATCTATGTGGATGATATCATCCTCACTGGAAACAATGCCAATGAGATTACCATACTCAAAGCTCTCCTGGATAAAACCTTCAAAATTAAGGACCTAGGCACTCTCAAATTTTTCCTAGGCTTTGAGATTGCATTAAACAAACAGGAATCTCTATGAATTAGAGAAAGTATGCCCTCGAGATCCTTTCTGATGTAGGAATGTTAGGCTGCAAACCATCTAGAACCTCTATGACTAGTGGCACCCACCTTTTTCAGGATTCTAGTGCCCCTTACTCTGATCCTTCCTCTTATAGAAGATTAATAGGAAGACTTATCTACCTAACAAACACTAGACCTGACCTTTGTTTCTCTGTTCAACAATTGGCACAATTTATGGCCAAACCTACCACTACTCATCACATAGCAGCCTCAAAAGTTCTTCGATACATTAAAGGAACTCCAGCTATAGGCTTATTCTTTTCTAATACTTCCACTATTCAATTAAAAGCTTATAGTGATAGTGATTGGGCAGCCTGCCCTGACACTAGAAGATCCATTACTGGTTATTGTATTTATCTTGGTTCCTCTCTCATATCTTGGAAATCCAAGAAACAGAAAACTATATCTAGAAGCTCTTGTGAAGCAGAATATCGGGCCATGGCTATTACTACTTGTGAATTAACTTGGCTTACTTACTTACTTGAAGATTTACAATATTCTTTTTCTACACCTGCTATTATGTTTTGTGATAACCAATCTGCAATTTACCTTGCCACTAACCCTGTTTTCCATGAAAGAACAAAGCACATAGAGCTTGATTGTCACACGGTTAGAGAAAAATGCACTCAAGGGAAAATCAAACTCCTTCCAGTTCCTACGCATCTTCAACTCGCAGATGCTCTCACTAAGCCTCTAGGAGCCAAGGATTAGTCATCCATTCAGACCAAGCTGGGCCTCATCAACATCTGTGCCCCAGCTTGTGGGGGGGTTTCACATGAAATGCAGAACTCACCTCACATAAACCTCTGTTTCTCCAACAAAACAATGCCAACCACAACTCAAAGACAAGGAACTTTCCAAGCTCTTCATTTAATCAACATAATCACAAAATCAACATCATCAAACCAACAACATACATATAGCAATAGCAGTACAAGAAAATCAACATCAGCAAACCAACAACATATATATAGCAATAATAGTAGCAGTACAAGCATATATGTTTTCCAATTAGTTATAAGTATTATTATCAGCACAATTTGCATATTTAACATGTGCTCTTATATAATTGATCAATAGTTAGTTAGACTCATAAGTTAGTTAGTTAGTTTAGTCAATTTCCTTTTATAGCTTGTGCTCTCTTTAGTTAGGCAGTTAGGCTTTCTATTTTTAGTATAAATTCTAGTCTTCAATCATTTTTTGCATCACAATTAAAAACTGATCATTGATCAGCATCATTCAATAAAATTGTTCTCGAGGTTATTCATTGAAGATTGGTTTCCTTCTTCTTGTTCTGCTTGGATTGATAATCCATTGTAGGAACAATTCTTCTTCTTTTCTTTGAAACATGAAAGGAATAAATCCTCCTCTCTAGTAAGATTATGAAAAAGATAATAAAATATCTCCTGGTATAAGGAGATCACTTATATCATTTCACCATTAAAATCATGATATGTGTCATATTTAATCATTTTCCTAAAAATATTTCTAAAACTAAACAAAATAGTACATATGTCATACTTTTACTGATAAGAGAAGATATATGGTCTCTACAAAAAAAATCTTGGAAGTAGATAAAGTTATTGAAGCAATCCCATAGCTAATCCATTCTCTCAATGATAAATAAATTGGTTGTTCAATGAGTACTAGTAAATTGTTATTGTTCATTACAATAAAATAAGGTAAAAGGGAAAAATATGCATGGACAATATAATAGTTTTTGCACTAAGACTATATTATATTTCATATTTAATTATTATTGTATAGATATTATACTGATAAGGTGAAATATTCAAATTTATAAGAAAGCGGAAGTGTAAAAATTTTCGGGAAAAAGTAGAGTAAATATTGAACATTATATAACTCAGGTGCGATTGACATAAAGCATACTTTCGGATGAAATTTATATTATATGCTGACAGTACATAAGCCGTCTTGAAATTCATAAATCGTTGAACAAATATTTTTTATAGTGTGTGTAATCGAATTTCCTAACTAATGATATATTATCTTTTTAAAACATAAAAATTATTGACATAGATTTTATCTCAATCAAAATACAAGTATGTTGTATCTTGTTGGTTCACAATCATGACTGACATGTTAATTATACAACACACAAACGAGTTATTTGGTGTTACACATTCATAGTTGAGTGATTGTTCTATTTTGAGTGTTTTAAATTACATTACCTGATAAAAATTGTGGGTTTAATATGGTGGTTTTAAGATTTTCTATAATGATATTATAATTACTACTACATTTTCCTTTAATTATGATAAACATAATATAAATGTAATCACCGCAACAATCACATATTACAATAGTTTCTCTTATATAAGGTTGTGCAGCATTGCAAATTGGTGATGACATAACTCAATGATGAAAGGAAGTAGAGGTGTGAAAAAAAATAGCTGAATAAAATAAGTGATACACACTTCAAACCAATAGTAAGAAAAAGGAAATCCCATTAGAAAAGAGTATTAAATCTTTTCACCGATGGTGTAAAGATGTATAACAGTCAGTACATTATTTACTATTCATTTGATACTTTTTTAAAAATCAACGATAGTTGAAAATAAATAGATGATAATATAGTAATAATGTAAAAAATCTTGAACTATCAGTGTATATTTCTTTTCTCAAATAAAAAACAATTGGTGATAAGTGATACTGCCATCATCATAGTGAGATAATCAAGTGCATTGACAATAATTATTAAATACGCACACTATACTACTACTATAGATATATCAATTACGTCACAGAAAAAATAGAGGAACATGTCTATCGTGATAGAAAGCATCCAACTAAAACTTTCCTATTCAAACTCTACTTTAATTTGATTTCATTTCATCACAAAACGTGTAGCAACATTTTTTATAAGAAATAAATCAAAGTTGTAGCATCTTTGTCTCTTGTAACATGATGCCACGGTACCTTTTTTCCTATGGAAATAACGTGGCAATATAATCTTAAGTAATATAAATTTAAGTCATCACCACTAATAAGATGTTGATCTAGTGGTGTAAAGCCCGCTAGATTATCAGGATGATCAAAATGTCAAAAGTTCAATTCATGTGAACGATATTTATTAGGATGGACAGTCATGTACTCCAAAAAAGATTAATTTCTTATCTGAAAGATGAACATATACAATTGGTTACCAAAAAAATCCAAGTCATCACCAACTAGAAAGCATGCCTTAGGTAAGCATAAGGGATGTGGGGACAAGTCACAAGTCATGCACTTGAATTACTTAGTAAATTAATTAGGTGTATTAGATAGATATCACAAGTATTTAATGAGGAAAAGGCCAATGATGATTGTAAACTCTTGCTCTTTGAGCAAACAAAGGGAATAATATTATAGATAACATGGGATCAAAGACATGCGAAATAATGGGGTTCCTCAACTCTTATCACCATCACTCCTAAGCTGATTTGTGATAAGGATTTCTGAAATATTGAAAAGCTATGGCACCCAATATTTGTCTTGTGATTAACTTTGGGATTCTTTATTAATAAAAGTGGAAATAGATTTTTAATTCTGCTGCTTATGTAATACCAAAAAATGTGAATTGCATGAAGGAAAGATAAAGATGACGTTGATCTAGTTGTATAAGGTTCTGTTAGATCATATAATAATCAAAATGTCAACTATTCAATTCATGGGAGTAACACTTGTTGGGATGGATAATCACGAACCCAAAAAAGATTAATTCATACCCGTAAAGGTGAGATGATACATTTAATAAAACCAAATTTTTTTTATGAAAGAATGAACAAATTAGGAACATTTAAAAGTTGAATAGATAGGCATTTGAGCCAATTAAAGAGATATAACCATAATAGTTGAAGTAGAATATTTGAAGGTTTGTTTTTTAAAAGACATTAAGGGTATATTTATTGGAGTTTGAACTCGGGTCACGCTTAATATCACATAATTTTACCTAATAAAGTATTAAACTAACTCTTGGATATTAATTAAGCTTAACTACTATTTATTTCATTCTCCCATCTAAATACACTTCCACCTCTAATCTTTGAATGTTTAAATAATTAACCTCAATAATGAGGATATAAATCCAAAACCCATTATACAAGATTGTGGCAATGATTATGATTAAAGGGAGGAAATTAAATGGGTGTGACCAACAGAGTGCTTAAGCACTAGCATGTTATTAAAAGTGCTCTAGGCTGTGATTACTTTTACTATTAACTGGGATCAGATTAAATTCGGTTTTCACTGTGATTAAGACCCAAATTTATTATCTGTTCGAGGGATTAATGGAATATCTAAAAACAAGATAATATAGTTTAATTATCGTTAATATAATCTACCTATGTGTAAAGTGGCCTAGTATCAAAAAGTACTTCATATCTCATACAACCATAATTTTATAAAGATTTGTTAGACTTTGACATATATATTACTCTATTCAGCAGCCCTAAAAGTGCAAGCCGACATTTGATCTATTTGATATGATCATATAATTTTATGATATACCCATATATCCCATTGCAACGAGTTCAAGTCCGAAAATAGGCACACTTGCATTAATTAATTTGTGATAACTAATAGACATGCTTTTTTTTAAAGATAACTATGGTAGTGTACTTTGGTAAGAGAAATCCTTTTAACATATTTAAATGAACGTAATATTTGAGAATGTAATATTTGAGAGTGTGATATTTGGCTAAGTTTCATTTTTCATGTTTTATTTTTTCATATAAAACATTTTCTGGAATATGATTGGTTTTTAAAAATATCATTCTTTAGAACTAGGAGGATTTAAAAAGGGTGACAACGAAAAATTTCCAGATAAAAAGTGAGAATCCTACGTTCTTATTTCATGCATAATTTAACATGAGAATTATATTTTTCCTAGATTATCTATCAAATATGAGAATTTCATATTTACAAGTGAATTCTCCTTATAACAAATACCACCTGTTATACATGCTTACTTCTCTTTCTCTTTGATTAATGCTATCATGTGAAAATACTTATGTTCCTAAGGACCAACAAAACTCAGCTGGCTTGCCTAAAAAAGGAGTCAATCATAATTAATGCATAAATAATTCTAAGTATATTGTTAAAATAAGTTTTTGTAGATAGTGTACCTATTTTAATGATATCTTCACTATATAGGAGGTTCCAGCTATTTGAGCGTAGTAGAATGCGACATGCTTTAACAACGCTTATACGAGCGTTGTTCTATGACATACATACAATAACACTTCCTCCAACAAGCATTATTATACATTAGCATTGTTGTATTAATAATATACAACAATATCGTCTAAAAGGACGATGTTGTATTAATAATATACAACAATATCGTCTAAAAGGACGATGTTGTATATGATTAATACAATAACGCTTGTCGTAGAGCATGCATTGTTGATTATATGCATATACAATTATCAACAACACGTATTTTAAACAGCACATACACACATTAATACTACAACACGAGAAATATTTGATGAGCTATATTATAGAACAAAAGTAAAAACTTCAAGATTACCACAAATTAAATAGTTATATATGTTGCCAAAATACAACGTTCATGGCTCAAAATAGAACTGGAAATTATTAATGTTCATGATGTTTCAACAACCATCCAAAAGACAAACAATAAAAAGAAAATTAACATCAACAATTGTTCATTCTTCAAAGTGCCCCTCAGTTGAAGAAATCATCTAAGTGCATAATAAAATTAAGATTTTTCATATAGTCTGAGTCATCGTCCCCTGTAGCCGTTAAGAATTGCTGCAAAAACAAAAATAAAAAAATAGCTTGAAGATCGAAGGAAACAATGAAGGGGAAAGCTAAACATGAGAACTAACACATTTGGTGACGTCCAAGCTCTAAATGGAAAACGACTTGTTACTATTAATTCAAAAAATGAGAAATCATTCTAAGAGTGTATAATGAAACAACTAAACTCTAAGAGTGCAAAAGCTAACCTTTGTGTCAGGAACGTTGTGAGTAGTGATTTTTTTTCTATTTTTTAACTTCAACAAAACTTTCCATTTTCTTTGTGCCTTGTATTGCTCTCTTTTCAATTTCTTTGTTTTTTCTTCCTCCTATCTTCTCCTCTTTGGGTGCCATGACTAATTATAAAAAGAGACAATGACTAATTAGACAAATACAAATCACTGAATATAACAGGCACAAAGAAACAGCTGAACCCATTACTATATTTGGTTGAGAAGAAAACAACAAATATCTTACACGACTTGGAAACATTAGCGTGAACCACAACATATATAGATTCAAATGAAAAGAGAATTACTACCGCCGTTCTTGGCAGATGTGCAACTCACATCATGAAGCAACCAAACAAAGAATATGCATAGAAACGAAAAGACACATAAATGAGAGAATGTCGTTTAGGTCGAGTACTTTACTATTGATTTTCCTGATATTTAAATGTTGTATCCAAACAACAGTGCACATTTAAGACAGCGTTGTTCATATGACATCTTCAACAATGCTAACTCGAGAGAGCATTATTGATATTACATCTCCAACAATACTCACTCAAGAGAGTATTATTGATATGACATCTTCAAAAATGATTCTTTAAGCAACTTTTGATGCTTAAACGTCATATCCTATCAACACCATTCATTTAAGAAAATGTTGTTACAGTGTCATATTCAATAGTACTCTCTCAATCTTGCGTTGCTCAATTGATATAAATTAATAGTGCTTGTTTAAAGGTGTGTTGTTAAACAACACTCATTCAAGTCAGTGCTTGTTCACGCTTGCACTGTTGAATTTATATCCGCCTATTTAATATAATAATGTTTGCTTTAATGAGCGTTGTTGATTATCTTTCACATCATTTTTAATAGCATTGTTCTAACAAGCACAAATGAATAATCATCGTTAATTGCGATATTTGGCGTGTGACCTTTGATAAAAAAGAAAAACATTTTTCATAAGTGAAATATTACTTCTCAAGAGTCTTAAATTTTAAATTACGTAAATTCCATTCAGTGTTATTTTATTTATAGGAAAGACCTTGTTGGGGATGTTTGAAATATGTTATTATATGAAGTCTCACATTGTCTAGAATTAGAATAGAGTAGAATATCAATGTTATATATTAGACTCAAGTCCCTTGTTATAATGTGCACCAGATATAAGCACCTAATAGAAACACCACATGGGCAGGTGGGCCCATGGGTGTGCTAGGGTTTGTAATCCTTATTCTCTAATAATATATCTTGGTAGCCGCTCAGCGCTCCCGGGGAGGTAGGCACAATTGGCTGAACCCCGTTAACAAATTCTCTTGTTTCTTCTCTTATATTTATTCTATGTCTTTATTTGATTGCTTTTGGCCAACGCTGCGCAACGATCGCTTCTGCTGCACCAACAATTGGTATCAGAGCCAATTGGTAGATGGCTCTTAACCCAGAGGCGTGATGGCTACACAAGGTGCATCAAAGGTAATGGCAAAGATAGAGTAGATGAGTTGAAGGAGAAGGAAACATGGCGGAATTGTGGTGTGTGCGTTGTATATGTTGATCCAGAATCCTAGAAATTCATGTACTGGATTAGGATCAAGGTGGAGATAGGGACTCATGTGTCAGAGATGTCATAGTGAAGGATGTTAATTGTTAGCAGATGCACAAAA
>NC_032010.1:18272360-18327847 GCF_001865875.1 Lupinus angustifolius
TCAAGGTGGAGATTGTTGGGGATGTTTGAAATATGTTATTATATAAAGTCCCACATTGTCTAGAATTAGAATAGAGTAGAATATCAATGTTATATATTGGACTCAAGTCCCTTGTTATAATGTGCACCAGATATAAGCACTTAATAGAAACACCTCATGGGCAGAGGGGCCCATGGGTGTGCTATGGTTTGTAATCCTTATTCTCTAATAATACATCTTGGTAGCCGCTCAGCGCTCCCGGGGAGGTAGGTACAATTGGCCGAACCCCGTTAACAAATTCCCTTGTTTCTTCTCTTATATTTATTCTATGTCTTTATTTGATTGCTTGTGGCCAACGCTGCGCAACGATCGCTTCCGCTACACCAACAGACCTATTTTGATTTCACAAAGTCTGTAGAAATGATTGATGAACAATTGAAAAATCCAAAATGGTCATTAGAAATATTAATGTGAGTTAAATTAGTTATTTTTAAAATTTTAAATTTATGTCTCCTTATAATAACTATTTCGACTCACACTCACAATCTTCAAGTATAAATTTGGATTTTCAATTTTTCAGGTATTAAAATAATACACACAAAAATTTATAAGGATCAAAATAATATTCAATCTTTTATTTATAAATGCCTTAAGCAAAAGCAGAGGATGAAGTCCGTAAAAATTAATGTAGCACCAAATAAATATAGTATGATCAAAGTGTTTTCTAACAACTAAAGTTTAAATATTGTGTACAAATATTAAAAACAAGTTACATGAATTTTAGGCATTTAAATAATAAAGTTGTATTAATATAAAAAATATAATATTCACATAACAAAGAAAATGGAAATCTTCTCCACAAATATTATATTTTAGGGACCAAGAGGGGAGGTGACTAAAACGAGAACAATTGATATTATAAAAAACTAACAACATCTAATATTAATAAATGGATCTTACTTGAATGTGAGGATTTAAAGAGAAATATATATATATATATATATATATATATGAATTTTTAATTGATCATGTGATTGTTGACAAATTTTTAATCCTAAACATTTGTGTATAACTTAGATTTATTGTTTTCACAATTTTTAAATGAGAATTAATATTATTTGAGTTACTCTCTTAGTAAGAATTAATTTTTTTTTTCACCACAGATTAAATTTTTTGCCTCGCTTTCCTACTTGACTGGGAATAGAAATTAGGGGTGAGTAGGATCACACCCTACCCATTTACCTGGTTTGGTCTGGTCTAAAATGGACTAGCATATGTTTAAGTTTCAACTCTAGTTAAGTTAAAAATTAGTCTGGTCAATATTTTGTGTTGGATAAAGGTTTGTTTTAACCCGACTTTTGCTCACCATTAATTTCTGTTTATACTTATTCGTTCAATTATATACAAAGTAATGATATATTTTTAACTCATAATAAATATCACATTTGACTTCAGCAACACAACTACTACTATAATGACCTTTGTAAAGATGTATTTACCATTAATTTAGGACACCCACCTATATCAATTCACATGTCATTGATTTTATAATTTTTCATATATACACATTCAAATATTTTCCGGTATTTTTGGAGGTATATTAATTCATATATCAAACTACGTATACATAAAATAAGTAATACTAATAAAACTGTTGAGAAATATATCACATATAATCCCCTAATACAAGGTCAATGAATAAATAAATTATTTGAGGATCATACTTTTCTCACTCTTTATGTAATTAAATGAGAGCAAAAAATATCTTCTATTGTAAATTAATGGGATTACAATTGTAGTAATAATAATCTCGGCAAAACATATTGATGGATAAACTCTCTTTTGATTTTTCTCTCACACATAATTAAGATCTTTTTCTTCTCAAGACCCTCTTTTAAGTTTTGGTTTCTGATTGATGAATGTGAAATGTGAATGGGCATATGAATTTTATAGCCAAACTCTCATAAGAACAGGTGGCCAAAGTTGAAATTTTCTATTTTCATAATCCGCTATTTGTTTTCCATTCTACATGTACATTCATTTAGTAATTTTAATGATTAATTGTTGTTTTCCTACTTTTTCTCTTCGAGGGAAGCCTATCCAAGACTTTATCTAAAAGAGAGAAAATTAATTATATTTAATTGTGTTTAGGTTTTAGTTCAAAATTTAGTACAATTGACATTTAGAGTTGAATAACTTTTCAGATATATAGCGGAGTGTATGTTCAAAATTTAACTAGCATGATGAATATTTAAGTTCAGATCAGGAATGGACCTTGTCCGTCCCAACCTGACTCATGATGAATATTTCTACTATTTTTTCAAAGGAGCATATATTATATCCCAAAATATGTATCACTTCATGTTTCATGAGTTGTGATTGGTTAGAAAAATACTTAATAATTAAAATTTTAATTTAAATATTTTTCTAACCAATAACACTTTATAGTACATGGATTCACACATATTTTCCAACTAATCACATATATTCTCACTAGGAAAAAAAATGAAGATTTTCTTGGATGAAAAAGAATAGAGTAGCATATGATGGAAAGGAAACCAACTGAAGAGGATTTATTAACAACTTTGTCATAAGGAAGTATGTATGATATCTAGTTAGAAATATCATTATGCATTAGGACTCCTATTATACCAAACTATTCTATTACCTATATAATAAAAAAAGCTTCATCATCACATGTGTCAATCTCTCAAGCCTTCATGACATGTGCCAATCTCTCAAGCATTCATGACATGTGTCAACCTCTCATCAAAACTCATGACATGTGTCAACCTCTCATCAAAACTAAAGGTTCTTCATGACATATGTCAATCTCTCAATCAAAACTTTCCCTCCAAAACATGTCAATCTTCCATTTTTGTTCATTGTACAATTTACTTCTAATAATTAATGAGTTCATTTGTTTTTTATTCTATAAAAAAATTACATCTCACAATAAAGGGGATTGAATCCCTTTTCACATGTGAATTACTTATTCACCATTATCATTTCATATCTCCATATTCTTCTCTCCCTTTCATTTCATATTTCTCTATTATTCTCTCACATGTCTACAATCCAATGTTTTATTCATCAATCTTCATTTCGTTAAACTTAATATGATGGCTTCTGTATCCCGATACTAAATCTTCATCATTGTAATTTGTTCTTATTTTATAAATATGTTGTTTAAAGTGTATTTTTTTGATTTTTTCATTCATTAACTTCATCATTGTAGATTTGTTCTTATTTTATAAATATGTTATTTAAAGTGTATTTTTATCGAGCAAGATGTTAAACCAGAAGAGGTCCCATATTAAGTTTATCCGATTTAAACAGTTAAACTGTACGGTCTGACCGTATGAATTTATATATAACTAATATTTTTAACAATATAAATGCAGTGGTAACATATATGGTTTTAGCCATGCGAATGTACAAGCAACATACATATTCTTAATTATAAATGCACATGTAATATGTGTTCTTAATCATGCGGCAAAAAAATACCGCCCCGTGCAAATACACGGTAACTTGCTAGTTTAAGTATATAATCTTAATATAAGTTATCTAATAAATATAAAAACATGCAACACGTTGGAAACATCCAAAACAAGTTACTACACTAAAACACAACTTTTTAATAAAAAAAACATGAAATTTAAATTAAAATTAAAATCTTATTTAGAAATTATTCCATCGCGGTTATCCAGATATCCTAACTATTCAAAGGTAGTCGCATACCCAACTAAGCAAGGTTGAGTACGACCGGTCAAGGAGTTTGTCTGGAAGCCAACCCCTTCATGACCAGATATTTCAGGTCGGGTCTAGGACCACTCCCATCTGACACGCTGCCAACAACGCATTATCACGCTACCTTACAACCCCACCTACCTTTCAGCCATGTGACAAGAACAAAGTACAATATGGCTACTAGACCTGTCGTAAGCTACAAGTCAACTATGTACAGAGTACGGCCTTGCCAAAGCCGTCTGGCATGGGAAAAGCAGCCCTAGTAGGTCAGGATAGTAGGCCATGCCAACAGTACTCTCTAGAGCCACATCATCCACTATAAATAGGGGTTTCTCCCATCAGGAAGTAACATACATTGAATTCTCATATCACTTGTCATTATTATTCTCTACTTACTTCTCATATCTCGTTTATTGCTCATGAGCCTTATCTGTACAGTCTTACTGACTTGAACATCGGAGAACCTTTTCAGGTAACTCCATTGGCGAGTCCAAGTCAACTTCATCCAGATTCCTGAAGAAATCTAACTCAGATACCAAAGAAGAACTACCCGGAGCCCTAGTCTGACCAAACTTATTCACTAAAAGAACATTGGCACCGTCTGTGGCTAACCTATACCATGGTGATCACTAGAAATCAAGCAAACCCTACCAACCACATCAAACAAGCACACACCATCATGCCTCCTAACCATCATACATCCTCCATCAATCCACCATCCCAAGTGCAACCGTCCCAACAAGCCAGCCGCAACCACCACACTACTCTAGAACAACCTCCGCCCACCATACAACAACTCTTACAGATCATGGAAAGACTGGAAAAAATAATCCATCAGCATGACATTATGTCCTTTCACCGATGACATTGTGTCCTACCTCCTGCCAAATCATTTAACCCGACCAGAAAACAAAGACCAGTATGACGGCACCTCCGACCCTCAAGATCACTTTGACACACGAGGCATTTATGTTTTTCCATGGTGCAATAGATCTTATCATGTGTCGGGCGTTCCCATTAACATTAAAGCGCATTGCTTTCCAATGGTTCACTCGGATGACCCCCAACAACATCGATCAATGGTCCACGTTGGCAAGCCAATTCAATATTCGCTTCACAACCAACAAAGAACAGCAAAGGTCGTCCTACACCTTGTCCAGGATTCGGCAAGGTTCGCCCGAATCTATACGTACATACTTAGACAGATTCAATATTGAGGCCATGATGGTCCAAACTTTAAGTTCAGAGGTGACAGTCCATGTGTTAGGCATAGGTCTCCAGGATGGCCTTTTCAAAACAGAGCTGGCCAAATATATGATTCTACTGTGGACGACCTCTGATCCAAGGCCCAACAATTTATCAACTTGGAAGAAGTTCACACCATTCGGTCACTAGACGAGCACCATACACACAACCTGTCACAAGAAACCAAACAACCAAAGTTCCACGACCATCCTAGAGATGACCCCCCCAAGGATACCCCGCAAACCGAAATACATGACTTACACCCCTGTAAACGGCAACTGCTCCATAAATTTCAAGAACCCATGGCCATCCACCTGGTTCAGCTTCCCAAGCCTAATCCAAGCATCAAGGTGGGGCCGCAAGATCGAACAAAGTAATGTGAATACCACAACTCATTTGGCCACATGACCGACGACTACACCCAGTTACAAGACACAATTGGAGATCTCAAACAAGTCGGCCACCTACAACACTTTATTGCAGGAATAACACAACAAAGGTGATCGCCCCCGACACGATGACTTAGCCCTCCAAAGAGACACACCCCTAAAAAACACCAACGGGGACGACCCCCAAGTTGGGGACGAGCAGATAGATATGGGCCAAACAACCGAAGGCAGAGGAGACCATTTAATATTAACATCATATCTGGAGGGTTTGTCGTGGGAGGCACTTCAAGGTCGGCTCAAAAGCAATATGTACGGGAAGTTATGCAGGTAACCGCCAAAAATCTCAAACCAATAGACATGCTCCCCCAATTTCCTTCGACGATCATGATTATGAGGTCGTCGTCCGGGAACATGAAGATCCCTTATGAAAGTGCAAAGAGTCAAGACTGGCATATTTGAAGTTGACCTTGGTTTTGTGAAGAGAATGGATATACAAGAAAGCTTGAAGATCTTGCAATAAACAACAAACCGAAGACTCAAGGGTGATATCTATAGACTTAGGGCTTTGTAATTTTACTTTACTAGAAGTCTTAAGATGATTGCCTTAGATCGAGTCTAGGTTAGGTAAATCTAGGTGGGAGTCTCACAAGAACTTAAAATGAACAAGACAAAAATTGAGACATAACATCTAGAAATTATATGATAAGTATGCTCATTGATGAACAATATATTACACACTATTCATAACCTTAATTTAGCATGATTGATGATTCTTGGTGCCTAATTGACTTTGTTTCACATGGTTTAGTGTTTTAGACTTTATTGGACTAATATTCCTAAAATGAGTTAACTTGGGAATATTTGGCCTGGTTAGATCTATTATCATTTTCAGATCACATTTGGCACCAATGACATTTTGGGCATTATGGAAGTCGAGGATATGTGTTGAAGTGAAGATTGTATTTTTAATTTAGGAGTTGTTTTTATTGTAATTTGGCTTTGGGCCCATTGTTTAGGCCCAATTCGGTTTATGTGTGTTGGAGGGGTTAAATTCGGATTCCCCACTCCAAACACACACACTTTTACTTTGCCTAAACAAAAACACATTTTCCGTTTTCCCTCTTTGTGCTCTGCTAGGGTTTGCTCTTCATTTTTCTCATTTTCGGTTTGCTCTTCCATTGCCATGGAAGGCTAAATTTCTGGACTAAGTTCCTTTGGTAATGTATCACAACTCTTGAGGTTCTGTTATTAATGCATTTTCGGTTTCTTTATTGTTGTTTTCTTCTATCATTTATGAATATGGTTTGCTTAATGCCATTGCTTAGAAACTGGTTGGTTGAGTTTATCTTCACTTAGTTTATTTACTCTCTCTAGTGCATGAATGCTTAGTTCGTGTGAATTTGTTAATCGTTTCATACCTTTACTGATTTCGCTTAGTTTGATGTTTAGGTTATGGAAATTTGAATTGATTATCCCTTAGTTAATTGATTCTCAACAAATTCAGAAGTTAATGGTTGGAATCTGAAAATAATCTTTTGAAACCGAGGATTGAGTTGTGAACAAATAAACCAAAGGTATTTAGCCGTTTTATTACATTGTTTAACTACTGTTTCTGAATTTGATTTATGTTCATACTATCCAACAACAAAACTCCCCTTGTGTGTGTGAGAGTATTAGGTGTTTGAAGCTTTTCTTGAAAGATAATCCTTGAGAAACGACCTAGGAGTCACTTTCTAGTACTGCAGATTTAATTGTTATATTATTTGTATCGGGTACGACCTCGATCAAATAGGGAAGAGGTGGAAGAGTTTATTGTGTTACCTTTCCCTAACAACATGGCAATCTATTTCTACATGTTTAGTAAGCTCATGGAAAAGTATGATTATCGGTTTTTGCTGTTTGCTGTCTTGTTTCGCTATTTGCATGTTGGTTGATTCAGGTGTATGTTGGTTAATATAGTTGTGCTTGGAAATTTTGCATGAAACTTTGTTTCCACACTTCTTTCATCACATAATGAATACTGGGTGCATCATATTCAATCATCTTGCTGCTAGTTGTGAGATACAAACAAGTAGTGATTAGTTTTACTCTTGATTTTCTGTTTTCTATTTTTGGCATAACTTTGGAGTCTTTGATCAGAATTGGACATATTATATATGTATTTAGGGTAGAAAAATGAGACGATTCTTTCTCTACACACCTCATCTATAGAAGCCCACCTGAATATCCAAAAAGAGTCTGTTTACTATTTCTTTTTTATTTTACAAGTTTATTTTTCCAATTGTTTTGATTTTGTGGCATTTAATTAAATTAGTTAGGCTTTGAGTTTTATCCTGAAACTTTTTGTGGATGTTTCCTATGGTATTAGGATTTTATTGATGCAAAGTTTTGGTTGATTACTGAAATTTAACATGTATTTCCCTTATTGCCCTACATGTTTCTTACTACTGCATTTAGTGCATGACTAGGGCAAATCCTGACTCTTTGCATCCAATAAATCCTGAAATTGATAGAAAATTTCATAGTTTGCTTAGACAAGTTAGGCATTTAAATTTAGATAGTCAGTATTTTCATCTTAGTGTTAATCTACCTGATAGTGATACTGATTCTGCTGTTTCTATGCATTCTGCTGTTTCTGTGTATTTTGTTGCATACTCTGAAAATATAGTTGAACCACCTCCAATCCCATGTGAGAGGGCATCAAGGGAGCTGGCTGCACCCGATTTCACATATGAAAGCTTGTGTATCCAGTATCCCAATGAGGATGTGCCATATGTGCTAAAAACTGGACTAATCCATTGGTGGCCTAAGTTTCATGGACTTGCAGGTGAATGTCCTCATAAGCATCTTAAGGAGTTCCACATTGTATGTTCCACCATGAAGCCTCGTGATGTCCAAGAAGATCACATATGTTTAAAGGCATTCGCACATTCACTTGAGGGTGCTTCAAAAGATTGGTTGTATTACTTGGCCCCTGGTTCTATTACTAGTTGGGATGACCTGAAGAGAATCTTCCTTGAAAAATTCTTTCTTGCCTCCAGGACCACTACAAACAGAAAAGATATTTATGGAATCAGAAAACTACATGCATAAGGTTTATACGAATATTGGGAGAGATTTAAGAGACTATGTGCAAGTTGCCCCATCATTAGATCTCTGAACAACTCCTCGTGCAATATTTCTATGAAGGTGTGAACAACATGGAGAGGAATATCATTGATGCTGCTAGTGGTGGTGCACTTGGAGATATGACCCCTTTTGAGGCTAGAGGTTGGATTGAGAAGATGTCTTCCAACTCTCAATAGTTCGCAATATTTTTGAGGGTCTGAACAACATGGAGAGGAATATTAGTGATGTTGCTAGTGGTGGGGCACTTGGAGATATGACCCCTTTTGAGGCTAGAGGTTTGATTGAGAAGATGTCTTCCAACTCTCAACAGTTCAGTGCAAGAAGTAGTGATGCTATAGTAGTCAGAGGTGTCCATGATGTTGGGACAGATTCGGTGAAGCAAGATAAACTTGAGAAAAAAATTGACTCCCTTGCTACCTTGGTCACTCAACTTGCCATGAATCAGCAGAAACCTCCACTTGCAGCACGAGTTTGTGGCATTTGCACCGCAACTGACCATTATGCTGATGTTTGTCCTTCTCTCTTGGAGCCCAAAACTGGTGACCATCCTGAGGCCTATGCTGCAAATATTTACAACAACAGAACTCAACAACAACAACAACAGAATTATGATCCTTCATCAAGCAGATACAACCCTGGTTGGAGGTGATGGTCTGATCTTTGACAGCCTCATCCAGGGCCACCATTTCAGAATAATAATGCTGCACAAAATAGACCATATGTGCCTCCTCCAATCCAATAGTTGAGGCAACAATAAGTGAATAGTAATCCTGCTACTACATCTAGTGAACCTTCATTACAAGAATTGGTGAGGCAAATGACATTGCAGAATATGCAATTCCAGCAAGAGACCAGAGCTTCCATTCAGAGACAAGATGACTACTTCATTAAACACATTGCATTCAGAATTCTGAGCAACTTTTGAATATTTATGTTTCTTTCCCCACCCATTGGTTTGCCAATATTGTAAATTATTTGGTTGCATTTGTTTTTCCTCCACTTGCATTTAGAGCTCAAAATGATAAACTTAAGAGTGATGCTAAATATTATGTTTGGGATGATCCCTATTTGTGGAGATTGTGTACTGACCATGTTACTAAAAGATCATTCCAGATCATGAGATTGAGTCAGTCCTTCAGTTTTGTCATTCTTCTGCGGTGGGTGGCCATCTTGGTACCCAAAAGACAGCACGAAAGGTGCTTGACTCTAGATTTTATTGGCCCACCATCTTCCAAGATGCGTGGAGGATTTGTAGCACTTGTGAGCAGTGTCAGATAGCAGGTGGTACCCTTTCTTGGAGACAAGAGATGCCTCAACAACGTATGTTGTTTTGCAAAGAGTCAATACTTGCATATTTGAAGTTGACCTTGGTTTTGTGAAGAGAATGGATATACAAGAAAGCTTGAAGATCTTGCAACAAACAACAAACCGAAGACTCAAGGGTGATATCTATAGACTTAGGGCTTTGTAATTTTACTTTACTAGAAGTCTTAAGATGATTGCCTTAGATCGAGTCTAGGTTAGGTAAATCTAGGTGGGAGTCTCACAAGAACTTAAAATGAACAAGGCAAAAATTGAGACATAACATCTAGAAATTATATAATAAGTATGCTCATTGATGAGCAATATATTACACACTATTCATAACCTTAATTTAGCATGATTGATGATTCTTGGTGCCTAATTGACTTTGTTTCACATGGTTTAGTGTTTTAGACTTTATTGGACTAATATTCCTAAAATGAGTTAATTTGGGATTATTTGGCCTGATTAAATCTATTATCATTTTCAGATCACATTTGGCACCAATGGCATTTTGGGCATTATGGAAGTCGAGGATATATGTTGAAGTGAAGATTGTATTTTTAATTTAGGAGATGTTCTTATTGTAATTTAGCTTTGGGCCCATTGTTTAGGCCCAATTCGGTTTATGTGTGTTAGAGAGGTTAAATTCGGATTCATCACTCCAAACACACACTTTTACTTTGCCTCACAAAACAAAAACACATTTTTCCGTTTTCCCTCTTTGTGCTCTGCTAGGGTTTAACGCCTTCTTCATTTTCTCATTTTCGGTTTGCTCTTCCATTGCCATGGAAGGCTAAATTTCTGGACTAAGTTCCTTTGGTAATGTATCACAACTCTTCAGGTTTTGTTATTAATGCATTTTCGATTTCTTTATTGTTGATTTCTTCTATCTTTTGCTTAATTCCATTGCTTAGAAACTGGTTGGTTGAGTTTATCTTCACTTAGTTGATTTACTCTCTCTAGTGCATGAATGCTTAGTTCGTGCGAATTTGTTAATCGTTTCATATTTATACTGATTTCATTTAGTTAGAGGTATAGGTTCTGGAACTTTGAATTGATTTTTGCTTAGTTAATTGATTCTCAACAAATTTGGAAGTTAATGGTTTGAATCTGAAAATAATCTTTTGAAACCGAGGATTGAGTTGTGAACAAATGAACTAAAGGTATTTAGTCGTTTTATTACATTGTTTAACTACTGTTTCTGAATTTGATTTATGTTCATACTATCCAACAACAAAACCCCCTTGTGTGTGTGAGAGTATAAGGTGTTTGAAGCTTTGCTTGAAAGATAATCCTTGAGAAACGACCTAGGAATCACTTCCTAGTACTGTAGTTTTAATTGTTATATTATTTGTGTCGGGTACGGCCTCGATCACTCATGCATCTACATACATGGTTTTGTGCATTAAAGGTATTACATATTTGAAAAACATGTATTGCATAATCACATGTCATATAGGTAGTTTACCATTCATCAAGAAACTAAAGTTTATATAGCATAATGGATTATGTGTTGTATATAATCGATTAAATACATGTGAGAAATCATTTAATCGATTCTATATAGTCTTAATCGATTATCAAAATTACAGTAGCTAAACAATATGAAACTTATGGTGTATTAATCGATTAAGTCATTGGTTAATCGATTAAGACATAACAAAACCAATTTTTAACAGCTCATTAATCGATCAAGATACGGTATAATCGATTAATGACAACATTAGTGTGTTTTCTATAAAGGTTGTAATTCTAGCCCATATGGCATAAATTGAACATTCATTTTCGTACATTACATTAGAGTGAGAAATTAAATTAAGAGAGCTTAAAGAGTGATAAAATTTTGAATAAGGCTTAGATATTTACATCATTGCTTATATCTCTAGGTTTTTCAATGCATTACATTCTTGATAGGTTTCTTGATTCTTTAAGAGTGAAGTAAGGATAATATTTTTCTGGAAAAGTGTGCAAACCTTTTTACGAAAACCCTTTGCATTAATTCTCATTTAGATTAGGTTCTTGTGGGTTTTTCTGCTTAGAGTTTAGGATTGAGTTTAACCGTTGTATATGAGTATTAAGTACTCAAGACAACTCATCAAAAGCAGTGATGAACAAAGAAGTTGATATTTTGGTTAGTAGTATCACCTCAAGATAGATCTTGACAATCTTCACAAAGACTAGAAGGTCTTTGTGCGAGTGATACCTAGGCTGGCGCTGAATCGCGAAAGGATAGAAGATCCAAGTAGGCGAGTTAGATAGGTCAAACCAAGGTTATGAAGCTCATAGGTGCCAAGAAAGAAGCGACTTAGTCTTGTTGTAATTGGAAGTGTGCATGTATACAAACACCATTTTCAATAGTGAAGAAAGATCTCCAAAGATCAGAAAGGGAGGCCTAGACATAGTTTGCAGTGAACCGCAAACGAACCAGGATAAAAATTCCTTGTGCACAATTTTCTACCCCTTATCTCCTTTAATTTCGATCTTTATATTCTTGTTAATTGATTAATTCTGAGTTGCCTATTATAAAATGTGTTATTATCATTCTAAAACTTCTATAATCAATTGTTTGTGTAAAGATTGGTAATTGGTAACTTGTTGTGCAAGAAACCTTAAAATCAAGAAGTGCAAAGATTCAAGATAATTGATTATCCACAAGCATAATCGATTAAATCCAAGCACTACTTAATCAATTAAAACCAGGCTTAATCGATTAAGTGCAACAATTTTCATATCTGCGCAAAATATCGGAAAAGTGTAATAAGTGATCAGCTACAGCTATTCACCCCTATTTAGGTGTGTTCTAACCTGTTGGTACTCAACACCCTAGTCATCACCGCAAAGTTCAATAATAAGAAAGTCGGCAAACTCTTCATGGACCAGGGTAGTTCTACTGATATCATGTTCCAAGACTTATTTGAGAAGATGGAGCTAAGCAACCATGGCCTACTACTGTATGATGGGCAGTTGGTCGGTTTCACCGAGCAAGGTATAACTCCGCGATGATACATAGATGTATGGTTGACCGTTTGTGACCAACCCCTTAGTAGAACAATCAATGTCATGTTCCTGGTTATAAACTTCTATTCCGCATACAACGCTATCTTGGATCGACCAACACTAAACCATCTCGAGGCTATGGTTTTTGCCCCGCATCGTTCGCAGAAGCCAACATTCTGCTCGGAGCTGTTATCAAATGAGTCACTGTGGTGTCCCAACAACAATTGGAGACCAACCCGCAACGAAAAGACGAAAGGGAGTGTACACATGGCAATGGACAATACGACTATAGGAGAGAAGCTCTCGGACAATGCACCTATTTCGGTGGTCGATGGATCATCTTGCTCCTTCACCCAAGCTCCCATTGTCCGCCCAAATTGAAGACTTGCAATAGTAGTACACTTGTCGCGCCAGCCCAAGCATCAAGACCCTCGAAGTTTTTTCTTTTATTCCTCCAAGTGTAATGTCGGTCCACTCATGGTTGGACAACCTCTATAACACAAAACAAATATATGGTAATGAGATATTGTTGATTTCACATTTTAACGTAGAGACCAACTCAACATTAATACCGTTGAAGGTGCGGACCATGTTCCCCTTCAACGACGGTCAACTAATCATCCCAAGGAGCGCATTGTGTCCCCCCTAGTCGACAACTCAACATTAATATGCATCAAGGCGTGCACCATGTCCCCATTTGATGGTGGTGTACTAATCATCCCAAGGAACGGATCATATCCCCATTGGTCGACAACTCAAAATTAATACCCCTCAAGGTGCGTACCATGTCCCTCTTCGATGACGGTTTACTAATCATCCTAAGTAGCAGACTATGTCCCCCCCAGTCGACACTCAACATTAATACTCCTCAAGTAGTGGACCATGTCCCCTTTGACAACGATCACCTAATCATCCCAAAGAGCAGACCATGTCCCTCTGGTCGACAACTCAACATTAATATCTCTCACGATGCAGACCATGTCCCCCTTCAACGGCGGGTGAGTATTCACCCAAGGCATGGACTTTGTTCCCCTTGGCCATATCCACATTCAGGCCACTCAACTTGGTCGGACTCAGATTTAACATGAAAAGCATCACTATCTCTAAGTTCAGTGTTATCTATCATCAGCTCTTCCAGATTGACATCATCTTGTACTTAGAAACAAATGTTTCTATTACTTATGTCCTCGATATAGATCAACGTTATTGCTTATATATATAATTTTAAGGGTAAAAGTGTCTTGATGATATTTTTTGCTAAAAAATGTGTCTTTCATGTGTCACTACTTGTGATTGGTTAAGAAAATACTTAGTTATTAAATTGTTAAGTTCAATATATTTTTCAATCAATTAAGTAACACATAGAGTAATACATTTTTTGGGACAGAAAATATATTTTAAAAAGTGTAGTAAGAGTATGCAAATGTCATTATACTTTTGTTTTTTATTTAATTTTAGTGTTCCATATATTTTGCATTGCCAATACATCAAATATTAATTATTTTGTTCCATAAAAAATTGTTATTTCGAGAAAGTATTTGGTAAAGTAATCTTCAATATGAATATCGAAATCTATTGTTATAATATATATATATAAATAAAATCTACTTATTTAAAGAGTAAGTTTTACTTCATATATTAGCTGTCAATTCTAAGGGAATCTAATAGTTTAGGTCTAATTACTAATTTAAACTATTAATTTTTTAGAATTAATGACTAAAATATATCTTAAAGTAAATAAATATATTCCTTATATATATAAGTGAACTGTCTCGAAAATGCTTTACATTTGAGTAGCTATACCTATAATAATGTAAACAAAAAAACCTATAATAGGCATTGTGAACTTATCAACAAACAACTACTAAAATTGAAATTTGCGTGGGAATCTCTTCGATTTAGAGGGATCATGGAAGAACCCAGGAAAATAATTAATTGCCACCAACTTGGGCGCTCTGGTTTTATCTACTAGCTTTTGGGTCCCTCCAAAAGCCAAGGACTCATCCGTACACAACAAACACTAATAATACACTGCAATATCCATCTCTATCTCTTGCTTATTTTAAAAAAATTATGTACACATATTTCCAAAATACAACAAAAAATGTGGTGTCCCATTTAAGATGTACAAATAACTATTTATTTTTGTTAGCCAAACCTATCCTTATATATAGGAAAAAAGTCTGTAATGCATCATTAGGGTTGTCTCAGTCTGTAACTTAACCAACAAAGTTTCATTTTGGATAATGAAATCCACATAACAAACAAAGAGAAACCCACTTGAGAAATGATGTTTATTTCATGACTGCAAAATCTTCAAATTCATCTCATAAATATATTTCATGACTTTCAACAGATCCTTTGGTGAACTTGGCCAATAAGACAATGAGGAACTTGGCATGGAGGAATGAGATGAAGCTAAGTGGGGACAAAGGAAGAAGGGTGAGAATTATTTCTTGTTGGATGAGTATGTCTCTTCTTCAATGCATATACATGCCTCTAATAAAACCTAAGCCCCACAACCCATCCAAATGGAAAACAATCCCTAATAGAGTAGATTCGCCCTAATAAAAGCATAAACTAAAAAATATAGTACATTTTGATGGGGCATCAATACCAGCTGATAGATTAAGATATATATAATTAACTACTGTCGCATAATTCAAACATGATTGAGTTTCTTAATCATAATATCTTGGATTCAAACTTTGTTAAATGTATAATGAAAACATTAATGACAAAATTAAAATCTACTTAACAATGAATCTCTACATCTAAAAAATGAAGGTTTGTTTTCTATTGTAAGTTAGCATCATCACTGCCACCAAAAATTAGTTGACAAATACAATGAAATAAAATAGACCATACCTATGTGTTGTACATTGTAGCATCAAACTCAGGGGGGATGAACTTCACTAAATCAAGGTCCACCTCCTCACGTGAACCTCCTCAACTTGGTAATATATGGGACCTACCCTACATACAAAGCCCTCAACTCAAATATACATATACTCATGACCTTCTCTAATTAGAATATAGATGACATGGTAAGGGAGAGATAAATATTTCAATTTTCTTATATTTTAATGGCAATGTCTCTCTATTGATGAATAACATTTATATTCCTCTACTTACTAGTTACTACACATCATATCCTATGCGAATAAAGATATGTTATCTCAAAGCATATTTCAAACTAATCAAAATATGTAATATCAGTTACAAATTTAATAATTTTATCTATTTTTACTTTATTGTGATTGGTTTGAAACATGTTTGAAATAGCAAATCTTCATCCACCTTACCCACCCTTCTTTTTACTTTCTCCCATTCCATGTAGTCCGACTTTCTCACCATGAATCTTCCTCATATCTTTACCACCCATCTCCATCTGAGTTGACCCACCATACCATACCCCATCACTATATCTTCTCCCCCCACACAAGTATATTAAACAAAAAATAAATCATTAGTTATCACCTTATCTTTAAAATATAGTATTTTTTTCAACATAAGCATATTTCATTTCCCACTTATGTTAGTAGATATTACATTCACTAAGGACACTCTCTTCCTATATATATTCCCTCTTCAAACAACCCCAACTCCCACACAAACACAACTCTCTTGCTACTTCATGCTCAAACAAACCAACCAAAAAACCACTCTTTGCCTTATTTCCTCTCTTCTTTACTAATACATCAAATCAAACATTTATTAAAAAAAAAAAAAAAAAACATGGATGAAGGTAGTTGCAATGATGAAAGCACCACAACTGAATCACTTTCTATAACCCTCCCTCCCACAACAACCCTATTACCATTCCCCACAATATCAAAGAACATGTCACCGCCACCATCCAATAGTCTTTGTCGCATTGGCAGTGGTGCCAGTGCAATAATTGACTCGGATGGTAGTAGTGGCACGGAAGCCGAGTCTCGGAAACTCTCATCTTCCAAATATAAAGGTGTGGTTCCCCAGCCAAACGGACGTTGGGGCGCTCAGATTTACGAGAAACACCAACGTGTTTGGCTGGGTACCTTTAACACAGAAGAGGAAGCCGCAAAAGTCTATGACATTGCGGCTCATCGCTTCCGTGGCAAGGACGCCATAACAAACTTCAAGGCCCTCGACGGTGGCAACGATGACATAGAGGCTGAGTTCCTCAACTTGCATTCGAAATCCGAGATCGTCGACATGCTGAGGAAGCACACCTACAATGGCGAGCTGGACCAGAGCAAGCGAAACCTAGGCTTCTTCGATCGGCGTCTCAGCCGCGGCACCGCCGCGAACACCGGTGGCGCGTGCGGAAACACGGCGCGTGAGCAGCTTTTCGAAAAAACAGTTACTCCGAGCGACGTAGGGAAGCTGAACCGGTTAGTTATACCGAAGCAACACGCGGAGAAGCACTTTCCGTTACAAAACGGTGTTAACGGAATCGCAGCGGGGAAAGGGGTTCTATTGAACTTTGAAGACGTTGGAGGGAAAGTGTGGCGTTTCCGTTACTCTTATTGGAATAGTAGCCAAAGCTATGTTCTCACTAAAGGGTGGAGCCGGTTCGTTAAGGAGAAAAATCTGAAAGCCGGTGATTCGGTTTGTTTCTATAAGTCGACCGGACCGGATAATCAGATGTTTATTGACTGGAAAGTAAGGAATGTTAATGAGGTTGGGTTGGTTGAACCGGGTTTTGAACCGGTTCAGGTGGTTCGGCTTTTTGGGGTGAACATATTAAAACTACCTGGGTCTGATGCTAATGGTAATAATAATGCTAGTAGTATTGGTGGATGCTGCAATGGGAAGAGGAGAGAGATGGAAACGTTTACATTAGAGTGTACCAAGAAGCCTAAGATAGTTTTGTAACATTACTTAAACAAAATGATATATTCTCTTACATATCCTCTTATATCATAAGAAAAATCAAGAACATGCGTCACAAAGTAATATTTTGTTTATAATGATTGGTTTATGACTGATATATATCATTTCCTTGTGGATTATAAACTGATTTGTACGAAGATATATCATTAATCTTATATTAATCATCTTTTCTTTTTCTTAATTTTGTTTCTAGTTTATTGAGTTTTGTGAGTGATGAAAGAGACAATGAGGTGAAGGAGGTGCAAATTGGGTGTAGTTGCAAGTTGCAAGGAGATGAATTGTATATTAATTATTTAGGTGAAGAAAAAGTGTTCAAGGAAA
The DNA here is from genome assembly GCF_001865875.1 of Lupinus angustifolius. Classification (NCBI taxonomy): domain Eukaryota; kingdom Viridiplantae; phylum Streptophyta; class Magnoliopsida; order Fabales; family Fabaceae; genus Lupinus; species Lupinus angustifolius. The sequence goes on from NC_032010.1 coordinate 18,290,357, forward strand.
AAACAAACTATTTCATTGTACTATATATGTCAATGTTAATGAATGTTCAAGCATAACTGTAATGTACTCAATGATCAACAACACCTGAAGTTTATTTCTTCTTTGTGGGGCAATGGGACATGGGTTTCCAAAATTATTTGTTGACAACAAAAGCATTTTTTTACTGTTAATTGAATTAAGTTCTTTTGTGGTTATTATCTTGCTCATCCGGGAAACATTAATTTCCTAATAATGTTGACGATCGACATAATGTTTTCGTATAAAATTTTATTTCTATGAATTAAAATGGTAAAAAAGAGTAAAGGAGGACTAGTCAATAACATTTCATTATTGGTACAGCTAGATTATATATCTGTTTTTTTATGGATGGGAAACCTAGATATTTGTTTAGTACCCAACAAAAAGTGATATTTGTCACTTCTCTTATGCTGAACAATTTGGCATAATGATTATAATGGTGTTTAATCTCACTCGCATAAAAATATATGTGGCTCATGGGTGTTATCTAGGTTGCTAAAAATAAAAGTACAAAACTATATGCTTATGATTGTTCCAAGCATATGAAGATTAAAATACTTCTTATGTTTAACATGTAATTGTATTAGTCATTTCATAAACATTCGGATACTTCTAGCGAGTATATTTTATAACTATAAAAAAGTATGTTATATACATGAAAATATACACTAATTATATGAATAATAACATTTAAACATTTAGATTAGTTTTTTTTCCAATTTAATACTCATAATATCAATTTAAAAAACTAGTAATCTCGGGTATTGGTAATTTGATAATATAATTTTGTATCCGTACCATGTGTTGAAACTTGAAAGTTAGCTTTCTAGATTAAAGTGTGAACAAGTTGATAATGATACAAATTAAATCAATAAATAAAGAGTCTGCTTGCTTGGGTAGTGGTCATTATTGTGATTTTGTTTTGTTACAATGTACATTGCCCACATCGCAATTCTAATCTTATGAACCTTCCTATTACGTTCCTTTTGGAATGGTCAACTTTACATGAAACTTTGTTCGTGGCATCATTGGACACTATTACAGAATCTCCAACTCATATTTTGCTCCAGACATGTTTTCGGGAATATCGATATCATTTTGATCGGAAACCGCAATTCATATATATGCATGTATATTCAAAATGTTGGCTGAAAGCTGATGTAAAAGAAGAAAAAACATTTGTTTTATTTGATTCAAAGGGATCCTTCATGTAGCAATCTGTTAAAAATTTAATTTAACTACATTTTTTAGAACTCGGACTTTGAGATTTCTAGTTAAACTATGATAATCCCTACATAGTGTAAGTTAATTAAAGAAGAATTATATCTACCCAAACTATCAATTCTGTCAAGCATAAGCATTTGAGATTTGAATCCTTGTCTTTACCCTAGTTTTGGAAAGGCTAATGTAATATATTGGTAGAAATAATGTATGTTTTGGAAAGGGTAATGCAATATATTGATGTATGTTTTGGAAAGGTATCATAATATGGTGAAGCTATTGGTACTCCAAAATTCTATCCACACTTCTCATTATCCAATCATATTTTTTTCAATTTACAAAATCATGAAATATCCCACTCGTCATAGAAATATCCCATCCCTTAAATAAACATGAAATTATAAACAACGCTAATTCATGATTAATGCACAACTATGTTCTCGGTCACATTATTTCTTGAGTATAATATTTATGGATTATCAGTATAAAGATTTATACACATTTACTATATTATCTAATATTCATTTGAATTGTTTTTTTAAGAGTTAATAATAATTAAATATGAGTGATGAATGATGTATTGACAATATATAAAAGATGTAAGCACTTCTTTTTATCTTATTTCTTCTCAAAAAATTGTTTTCTTTTTGGGAGGATTCTTTTCAAAGGTCTCAAAGCATCTCGCCTGTGGTCAAATTAATTAGTCACACAACTCACAAAGCTTCGTCTATCAAATTATTAAACACGAGAACTTAATTTTTTATACTTATTGTAAGACTATATATAAAAAAAAACACATACTACTAAATTTATAGGCACGCATTTGTGTTAATGAGATATATACTCCACATGAATTACTACACTATCTTCTCCATATGCCCTTGCTAATATCTTTTTTGCTTAAAATGTAATGTTGACATTGTTTTAGTCAAACTAGTCATTAGGAATAAGTGATTATATAATTTGTCAAAGTTGACAATGTTTCAGATTTTGGTATGAATTGATCACTCATCGTGTTAATTTCCCTCCAATTTTCCACAATTACGAAGCAACGTAAGCAAACGCAACTGCACTAATTGTTATCTTTGGAAACAGAATGGTGGCTTTAAGACTGGATTAGGAGAATGACTCCTATATGCTCAAGTTTAATTTGGATGTTGATGGTGAAAAGGTTATGCTAGAAATGTATTCAGAAATATAAACTTCATTCTGGAAAGGTTTAGGGATATCTTGTGATTCAAAAAGAAATTAGGAAAGGAATTTGATTAATGTAGGGCATTAACCCATGCACCCTTGATTAATGCACATGCCCACTAACCCTTGATTCATCTAGCATCTTCTCACATTAGAATCATGCCCCATGCAGCCTTTATGTAACAATTGGTGACCAATTCAAATATTCAAAAAATTACTAGTCTGAGTGATCTAGGTCACGTAATGCTCATCCAAATTAATTAGTGTTTAAGTGTCTTTGATCAATAAGCTCAAGAAAATAGTAAAAACTAAATCTTGATGTTATGTATTACAGTTTTGTAGGAGATGGAATGGGACACTATTCATTGAAAAGGAAAAGAAAGGGAAATCACCCGACCATTGATTGTAAAGATATGAGAAGGATTTCCATTAAATTAATTCAACCACAAATTGAGGGGAGAATTTGGGGGAATAGTTGTCTTTTAGTGGAATAGGATTTGGGACAAGAGAGTCTTGTTCCTATTCTATGAATAAGGATGTACTATCCCAAACATGTCCCAAACAAACAATGAATATTTAATTTTTTCATTAATGTAACATTTTAATTGGTGCAGAATGAGATTTGGAGCAGCATATTGTTGTTCCTGATTTATTTGCTAAAACACTATTATACAATAAAAACTTATGAATTCCATGTACAACATTCCCCTATGAAGCATAAAACAACAATTTTGCTCAATACAGGAAAGTAGTGAAAGTTATCCACTCGCCATTGTGAGGATTAGAAAATGAAGTTTAGAAAACAGCCTTATCTCTTAAAAACCCATGCAATGAATCTAATCACAGCAACACACAACCTAAATAAAATAAGGACTGCCATAAACAATGAAGTAATCCACAAACAGAACTCCCAAATAATTAAAGCAACAAACTTGAATAACAGTTCACAAAATAATCAAAAGTGAAGTGGTCCTTGTTTTAGACTAGGCGAGTTCTTGATAACGTTAATCTCAAACAAAATTTCTTGCAACTATCATATGAATGAGTAAAAAACCATTACTTCACAAGATCATCACTTCTTCTCTTCCTTTTCTGCATCAGCAGCCTTCTTCAGTCTGGCACCGTGATGACGCTTGTTTGTGCGTTCCAGGCGAAGCTTGTAATAAGCTTTGAATGCTTTCAACTCATCTGTAACCTTAACAAGCTCCACAGTTGGCTTCTCTCCGGTAATGGGCAAGTATGTACCCTGGACTTGTGTGGCATTTGCAAGTTCCTCGGGTGTGGAATCACCAGCCTGCAAAGAAAAGGAAACGAATGAATATCAAACACATTTTACCTTTGGCAGGAATCATGAGAGTAACATTAACACAAATCCATCACAGTCAAACAGATATTTGAACATTCTGTATTACCTTGACCTTGCGTGCACGTCTTGGGAACACAACCAACTTGGCCTTGTATGTTTTCAGCCTCTGCGCATTAGCTTGCAGACTTTCCAAAGAACGGTTCTTCCGGCGATGATCAACAGCAATTCCGATAGTTGGAGCAAGATTTTTGGGAATACCAGCAGCCTGTAAACCAGACAACATATATCATGAAAAATAAATGAAGACAACATCTCATGCATTGCATAGTAATACTCGAAATCAATGCATAGTAATTTTTAACACCCTTCATTGTTTTCCATCTAAACATCTCAACAAGAATCAGGCAGAATTAACTGAAAATAGAGGTACATAATGAGAATATTCCAAGAAATCAAATTTTCGAATCAAATAATGTATTAGTTGGAGTGGAATATCATAAAAAACAGAACAGATTATGTGCTTTAACTTAGCAAGAACATAATTAGGAATAATGTGGTGGTTCCTCTCTACTACATCGGAGATCCATGTAGAATCCTCGGACCTTAGTATAACAACAAGCAGATTCTCAGACCCGATAAGAAATTATAAACAACACCCCCAGCTTATCACAAGAGATAGGACATAAAACAAGCCAATTTACCTTAAGTTCTTCCAGAGAAAATCCTCTACCGGCTCTGACTTTCATGTTGTATTTCAAAGTTTGACCATGAACAACAGGTCTAAGAGGTCCAGCTGTAGGCCTGGGGAAAATCTTAACAGCCTTCTTCTGGCGAGCTTAACAATGCAACACCCACAAATAAAAAATAACATCGAAATTAATCAGAACTTAGAAAAAATTAACATAAAGGAGTAACCCAAAATATTACGAAAGAGAAAAATTAAAAGAGCAATAAAATGTGTTAAATTACCTAACCGTCTCCTGGTCTTGCGTGCAGGTTGATTGAACCATGTCTTGACATAGTTTTGCCAATGCTTACGGAAGTGTCCGTTAGGGATGACATTGTTATGCTTAACCATGGCTTACCTACCAAAGACAGGCACCAGTATAAACGAGAAACCTTAAAAAGCAAATGAATAGCAGAAAACAATGTAACAACAACATATAAATTACAAAACCCAAATCGTATACCAATGTAGCTAAACATCAAAAGACCCAGTAGAAGAATCTATCAACAACCAGACCATCATCCATTAACATCACAGTGTAAAACAAAAAATCGTTGTTTCACAATATTATATATTCATCTTAGAAGTCAAGGGCTAGTCATGACTAGCCACAAAATTCATAGGGTTATCTCATAGTAACAAAGCACTATTACTATTATTATTATTATTATTATTATTATTATTATTATTAATATTAATTTCAGAACAAATTAAATCGAAGTCCTAAAGCAAGGGTTAGAACTTAGAAGGATGTCCAGTCCAGGAGGCTCCCACTTAGTAGAGTCCGGTAAGGATTGATGTACACAGTCTTACCCTCATAAATAAATATATTATTTCCGGGATTTGAACTTATCGCCTCCGGTCAGGAGGCTTACAACCTTACAGTTGCACCGAGACTCACCCTGACGAGAAAGATTCATTTTCAATGGCAATGATGACACAAAACATAAAACCAGCATCTAACAAAAAAATCTAAGAAGAGACTAAAGGCAAAAGGGTTCCGCGAAACGGAGAAGTCAAATGAATAAAACGCGTAGAGGTTGTAATGAAATGTCTAAAAATGAAAGATATAGAAACTGGAATGAAAAAGAGATGTATAGTTACCTGATGGTATTCACACGATAGAGCAGCTGCTAGTTCGGCTCAAGAAGAAGAGGGCGATGTGTGACTAGGGTTCGCATATTAATACGTTCACTCTTTCTATTAATTTCATTTCTTTTTTATTTTTAATAATTAAATACCTTACTTTCTTTTTATTATTACAAGTCTAATATCTCTGCACACATAGTGTAGACGGTAGAGAATGATTAAAAAAATGATAAATAGTATCAAAACATATATCTTTTATCTCAATGTCACATATAATTATTTAATGGGAAAATAAACACTCAAAACTTTATATGTTTTATAAATAGATATTATAAACTATTTTTTCTTCATAATTATTCCTTAAACTTTAATAAAATTAGTCTTTACATAATTACAATTTTAAATTACTAACCATCATAAAACAACCTATATATACCATTGCTTAAAATTTCTTCCTTTAGGTTTAACTTGTAGAACCTATATATATATATATAATGGAATTTATAATTAGAATTTAGAGTAAATACTTATTTTAATCTCTCATATTTATGATATTACCAGTTTAGTCCTTTAAGAAATAAAAGACATAAAATGGTCCCAAGTTTTTTTTAAATATGAGTCAAATTATTTATTTTTAGCATGTTTTACAACACTTGGTAGAGACTAATTTAACCCAAAAAGAACTAATTTGACCCACATTTGAAAATTGTTGGAGACCATTTCTTTTCTTTTTTTATGTACTAAATTGGTGAAGTCAAAAAATATAAGAGACTAAAATATGCATTTTATTTTAGAGTTTATTATCTGACATACAAATGGTATCATTACATCATGATTGAAAATTAATGATATAAATCTAAAATTAAAATTTATAATAATAAATCATTATTATATATTAAATAGTATATACCTAAGTTCAACATGACACATATCAGCAGAGCATTCACAAACTAAGAGACCACTAATTAAGAAATTGATATTGAGAGAATGAGACCTGAGTCAATCTTAAAATCACTCAAATATTTAAATTAATTGTTTATTAAAAGTACTTTGATAAATGCTAACACAATGTGTTAATTCTAATTTTATTTATAGTAATTTAAACTTGTATATATGTAGAGACTAATTTCACCAATAATTAAATTTTAAGGAGTAATTAAAAAGAAAAAATAATTTACGATATCTACTTGTAAAAGATAGAGATTTTTAAGAAGTTTTTTCAACTTTTCCCATATTTATTTAATATGGATATCCTTACTGCTCTAATTTTATCGATCTATTGTGTACACCAAATTTCTATATGTTTTAATGCTTATACTATCTATTCTAGAGTTTTTTAATTAGAAAGATGATGGTATAAGTATGGATAACTTAATGTAAAATCAATTCTTTAAAAATAAAAAAAACACTCCTGAAATTAAAGAAAAACCCAGATAAGTATAAATAACTCAAGTATGATTTAATTAATTAAATGATCTCATTGTTTGCTTATTTAAACTACTCTAATTACTAAATCATTTTTTATTTGGAGAAGAACATACAAAGATTTTCAAAACTCATGTTTTAATTAGATCATGCTCTCATAAAGATTCTAACTGAATTGTTGCTTCTTAGACCAATCATAATATTCCCAATGGAGAAGCACACATTTCATTATCAAATGCATCTCTTTTAAAAAACTAAGATTACATACTAACAATAATTCATCATCAGATCATTTTACTCTATTAGAAATTATTTAGAAATACTCATAATCTTTCAGCTCTAATATAAATACTCATAGTCTTCTTTCAGCTCTAATACAAATACTCATAGTCTTCTTTCAGCTCTAATACAAATACTCATAGTCTTCTTTCAGCTCTAATACAAATACTCATAGTCTTCTTTCAGCTCTAATACAAATACTCATAGTCTTTCAACTCTAATATAAATACTCATCTCTTTGAGCATTACTACAAATACTGAGTTTTTGAGCTCTATAAGTACTCAATGAAATGTCTAAAGTGCAGAAACCTTATGTTATGAGAAAAATTACGCATTAAGAATTTAATTAACCTTACATTTAGTTACTAATTTGTATAACTCGTATGCATGATTCTTCATACAAAGATATAAATTAATTACATCATAATTAAGGATTGATTATGTACAAGTCAATAGCTAACTAGATATCATAAGAACGACCTGACAACAAGATAGAGAGTTCTGGCTCAAGCAAACTCAAAGTGTAAGTTAAAGTCCTTTCACTATCTTTTTTTGTATACCAAGGGTATCTTATCACCTTTTTTGGTAAGGAACTAATCTCTTTTGGTATTCGTAGCTACTCCTCCAACAAATGTCGCTCTCGAACCATAGACCTTGAGGATCCAGTGATGCCTTACTCCACTTGACAAATACCTTGTTGGTAAAGTCCTCTAACTATCTAAAGAGTGTACACCTCAACTTTTGTGGAACTCCTATATATGGCATGTTTACACGAGGACCTCTTCAAGGGAATTGACGCCAACAATTATATTAATGTTACCCTTTTAAAGTTGATATCCCTGGATATTGTGTTTAAATGAATTTTAGGAGAGAGTAAAGTTAAATCGCCAAAAGCAATCATATACTCATTATAAAATTAAGGATAGTGTCCAAAGTGTTTTACTTCCCAAACCAAGAGAATATATATAAAACGGGAAGTAGACTTTGCCAAATGCAAAATAAGTCTGCAAGTTTACTTTTAGCTGTTGCATGGAGATGAAGTATTGCTTTAAGTATGTTAGAGATCAACCAACAAATCTATTATATTTATCCAAGAAATCATATAAGCTAAAATTAAAGCAATATCTGGAAGGAGTAATAATTTATCGAAGGAATATAAATATTGAAATCTTCAAATAATCAAGAATGTATTTTAAGTTATTCTCTTAGAAGAAGAAGCATGATTCTTCCATTGTAAATAAGGATTCTTGTCCTTTCTCTTAGACAATGAAACATTGTTTCCGAAGAAACTAATCAACGAAGAAAAAAGGAGAATTAATTGCATATTCTCAAAAGACTTCATATAAAACAAACACTCTCTTCATGTAGTTTATTGTAAGCCAGAATTGATATTTAACGACGCATGTTCAACTGAGCTTATGTGTTGAACGTTATTAAATGTAAGATGAAAGAGAATTAACAGCCTTTATTGAAGAAAACCTTGTTGAATGTGTTATCTTTAACAACACTTATTGAAGCAAGCGCGGTTAAAGGTCATACTTTATATATTTAAGTGCACTTCTTCGATAAATGTTATCTTTTACAACGCTTATTGAAGAAAGCGCTGTTAAATGTCTTCATATATTTAACGACACTTCTTCAATAAGCACTGTTAAACGATTGTTTTAGTGAGTGATAATTTTTCAAATTCAAAAACAAAACCTCACATAATAATACATATCACTCAGTTTATTATTTCTCTTACTTAGCTTTTATTCTTCTCCATAAGTTACATTTTTTCTTTTTTGTTTTTAGTTTTTCTCTTCAAGCAAGTTATCGATTTTTGGTTTTTCTCTTCAAGTATAAAGTAAATTGTTATCTTATTTTATCTCATTTATTTCTCTTTTCACTAATAGTGTGATCTTTATTTGTTGTGAAGTTATGCAGTTATGATGTTATAGGTTTTTGGCTGTGGTGAACATTGAAAGAGAAAGAATGAACAATTTGCGTAAGATCTCATTGCTCATATGTTATTTTATAATATTGAAATTTGTTAAGATTGAATGTAGTTGAAGTCATTGGTGATTTAACAAGTCGATATTAAATGTCTACTTTCTACAGCGCTACCAAAAACGCGGTTGAATATAACCTTATGTATTACTGCGCTCACATAGAAAGCGTCACAAAAATGTTGTTAAATGATAATTTTTAAGCGCCATTTGTTTTGATATTATGGCGTAGTGATATCCTTTATTAAATTGAAGTATTTGATTAGGTAATCGTCCTTAAGCTTAATTGTATATCACATTTTGCCTAATGTAGATGGGAGATTTGGATCTGGTTCTAAATTTATAATAATTACAACAACTTCCAAAGGTTTAGCAAATAATACTTAGACACAGTGTAAAGAGGTTAATGTAAAGAATACTCAACAAGGTTAACAAAAATACTTGAATAACAAAAAACTTCAATAATGACTATGAAGACACTTGATTAATAAAAAATACTCAATAATGACTTTGTGGAGACCGTTAAGAAAAATACTGGCTTTAATGTACTATAATACCTAATTCAATCAAATTTATATGGTTTGAAACTCAGAAACAACTCATTGAATTGACCAAACAATACATATGGAATGCCTGTGAGTTTTTTCGGGGGGGTCAATATACCCTAATATGCACGATGTATACATAACGTTATATATTAAGAGGAAAAAATATTTGAATGAATTTTATATATTATCATTATACTATTCACTATTCATATTTAACCTTCATTGATTCTTTAGTCTTTTAAAAAAAATATACAAGTAAATAGTGAATTATATAATGTATATATATTAAACTCATGTATTAATTAGATATATTAGATAGATATTAATTAAGATATACCAAAGCGAACAAGGATTATCTCCATGATGGAGGACAAATACTTGATTTTACATGTATTTTCAATAATAAAAGTATTATTACATTATATATAAAAAGATAAAAATTGTTTTCTTTGTTTTTTTTATATATTATTACTGTACTTCTTACTCTACCGAAGCATATTCGGTTCACATCACTCTATTGTCGTCCCCATTATACAGTCAAAAACCTCTTCAGTCTCCACTTTCCCTTATCCTTTCCTCTTCCATAAAAATGGCACTCACTGCCTCCCTTTTATTGGTTCTTCCTTTCCATTCTCAACTTCCAACCTTTCTGGTTGGTCAACTGTACTATTCTGTTCTCCATTTTCAGAGCTACAATTGAAATAAGTGCAACAAAAAGTTGTGTAAATTTCTAATTTTTATTGTGTTTCAGGAAAGCAATCATGCCCAAGAAAGCAATTTGTAGTGTTCAATAGGAAACTTGTAGGGTTGGAGGAGGCCATGAAAATCTAAAGGTATCTCATTCATCAGTGTGTTGATGGGGCCAACTTTGAGAAGTGCCAATGAGGTTGAAAGAGCAACCTAGAAGGAAGCAAAGAAGAAATACTGCAAAGCCTTGTTCCTCATTCATCAGTGTGTTGATGGAGCCAACTTTGAGAAGATTAGTGGAGCAGAAACAACAAAGCAAGCCTGAGATAACTTGGAGAAGAGTTATGAGGGTGCTGAAAAGATCAAGTGAGATTGCAGACCCTGCACAGGCAGTATGAACTGCTTCAAATGGAAGAAAATGAATGAGTTGTTGAATATATGAACAAAAACCTTGCACTTATAAATCAAATGAAGTCATGTGGGGAGGCAGTAAAGGATCAAGCATTTGTTAAAAAGGTGCTTAGAACACTCACTTTAAATTTGATCACATAGTAGTTGCAATAGAAGAATCAAATAATCTTGAAAAATACAAGATTGAGGAATTACAAGGATCTCTTGAAGCTCATGAATTAAGACTGAAAGAGAGGAACCCATATAGATATGGTGATCAAGTCTTTGAAGCTAGACTCAATAAGAAAGTTCCTAGTCAATGAAACAAGAAAAACAAAGAGAAGGGTCAGAATAGTAGATGGAAGACAAATGAACAATGCTCTTCATTTAGAAGATATGACAACAATGATATGAAGAATGTTGTTGATTCTGATCATAGCAAGAATTCATACAAGAATTCTGAATTCAAAAGAAAACAAGAAAAGAAGAAAGTATAGTGCTACAATTGTAGGAACTATGGTCACTTTGCATCTGAGTGCAAAAATAACATATGGCAAAAGGGTAGATAAGAGGAAGCTAGATTGGCACAAGGTGAAAAATCTAATATTGTTGATGAAGATCACTGTTTGTTGATGGCTACCACAAAGAATGATAAGGGAAATGATGGCTACACTGACTTCTGGTACCTAGACACAGGCTGCTCAAACCATATGACAAGTAGAAGAGATTGGTTTGCAACACTTGATGAATCAGCCAAAAGCAAAGTGAAGTTTTACATATCTAGTGTCCTATATGTGTCTAGAATGAAGAACAACCTACCGAGTCTTGGCCAATTGTTGGAGAAGGGATATAGGATGGTGATGTAAAATGGTGAGTTGATTGTGTTTGATAATGACAACCAGAAGGTGTTAAAGGTACCACTATCATCAAATAGAACCTTCAAAATTCAGACTCAAGTTTGTGAGCAAAGATATCTTAAGGCTGCTGTAGAACAAGACTCATGGCTTTGGCACCAAAGATATGGACATCTAAACTTTAGAAGCTTAGAATTGTTAAGTAAGAATGGACTTGTGGCAGGTTTAGTCACCTGAGACATTGTATGATAAATGCCTAGTTAGCAAGCAAACAAGAAGTTCATTTGCCTCAAACATTCCTTCATGGACAGATAAGCCTTCAGAGTTGGTCTATAGTGATATGTGTGGACCATTTGAAGTAGACTCAATTGGAGGGAACATATACTTCCTAACTTTGATATATGATCACTCAAGAAAAGTATGGATATATCTATTGAAAAAGAAGAGTGAAATATTTGAGAATTTCAGGAAATTCAAAGCTCGAGTAGAAAGGGAGAGTGAGCTGAAATTGAAGCAACTCAAATCAGATGGTGGAGGTGAATACATGTTTGTTGATTTTTATAAGTTTTGAAACAAAGAAGGGATTCATCATGAGGTAATATCTCCTTACACACCACATCACAATGGCACAACTGAAAGGGAAAACATGACTATACTCAACATGGCTAGAAATATGCTGAAAATCAAGAATTTGCCAAAGAAGTTTTGGGGTGAGGTTGTGTCAACATCATCATACATCATAAATAGAAGTTCAGCCAAAAGATTGGGCTACAAGACACTTGAGAACACTTGAGGAAGCTTGGTCAGGCCTTAAACCAAATTTGAGCCATCTCAAGGTATTTGGTTCAATCTGTTGTGGCCATGTACCTGAGGCAAAGAGGAGAAAACTTGATGATAAGGGTGAGAAGTTGATTTTCTTGGGCTATCACACTACTAGTGCATACAGAGTTCTTGATGAAAGTTAAAGTTGGAGATGGAACCAGGAAGACAATAACTCTGGTGCCAAAACTAGGGTGCGACTTGATGAGACTAGGCTACAACTTGATGAGACTAGGTTGCAACTTGGTGAAAGTGAAGTGAGGATGGATAACATTGGTGAAGATGAGTTAGTTGAGGCTCAACCTTCAAACACCACAGTGACATCTCATAGGATGAGACAACCATCATCCAGGCTCAGGGACTATGAGGTTTTTTCAAACTCCACAATCACAACAGAAGGTGATTTTGCACACATGGCTTTGTTGGCAGAAATGGAACCACTAAGCTTGGAGGATGCTCTTATCCAAACACACTAGATTGAAGCTATGGAAGAGGAGTTAAGATCCATTGAAAGAAACAAATCATGGACCTTAACAAATCTACTAAGTGGAAAGAAGGTTATAGTTGTGAAATGGGTTTTTAAGACCGAATGGTGAAATCGAACCACTAAGAAGGCTATAGCTAAATCCAAATGGTGAGGTCTCTAAACATAAAGCTCGTTTTGTAGCAAAGGGATTCTTGCAGAAGTATGGATTTGATTATGATGAGGTTTTTGCACCTGTTGCTAGGATTGAGACTGTAAAGTTAGTGATTACCTTAGTTATCTATAATTGTTGGGAGGTACATCAAATGAATGTGAAGTCTGCATTCTTGAATGAACCTCTAGAAAAGGAAGTGTTTGTGACACAACCACCTGTATTTGAAGCAAAAGGTAGAGAAGATATGGTGTACAAGTTGCACAAGGATTTCTATGGACTTAAACAAGCTCCAAGAGCATGGAACAAGAGAATTGATGCATTCCTGCAACAACTAGGATTCATAAAATGCACAATTGAACATGGTGTATATGTGAAGGGAGAACACATGGCAAATCTTCTCATAATTTGCCTCTATATGGATGATCTTCTCATAACTGGTGGAGACATCAACATTATCCGAGCATTCAAGGAGGAGATGCAAGTTGAGTTTGAAATGACTGATCTAGGAAAATTATCCTATTACCTAGGCATAGAATTCAAGAGGACTGAACATGAAATTTTCATGCACCAAAGCAAGTAAAGTACTGATGTGTTGGAGAGGTTTCAAATGATAAATTGCAATACAATTGCAACCCCTGTTGAAGCTGGAGTTGGATTGTGTCAAGGGGAAACAGATCAAGAGGTTGATGAGACTCAGTATAGGCAAGTGATAGGTTCATTGAGGTATGTGTGCAAGTCAAGGCCTGGTATTGCATATGGAGTTGGATTGGGGAGCAAGTTCATGGAATCCCCTAAGAAAAATCATGTATGTGCAGTGAAGAGACTTCTAAGGTACTTGAGAGGAACTATTGGCTATGGCATCTTGGGTCCAACAAACTCAAACAGAAATTGCAAACTCAAGTTGATTGGCTTTTTTTATGCAAACTAGTGTGGTGACAAGTCATATAGGAAGGCCACAAATGGTTACTTATTCCATCTAGACAATGCTCCTATGAGTTAGTGCTCCAAAAAGAAGGATGTAGTTGCCTTATCCTCTTGTGAAGCTGAATATATTGCAGCCAATATGAGTACATGCAAGCTAAGTGGTTAGATGGTTTGATGGAAGAACTTTGAATGAAAACAGAAGAAGGGATGTAGTTGATGATGGACAACAAATATGCTATCAACTTGGCAATGAATCCTGTGGCTCATGCAAGAATCAAACACATGAAAACTAGATTTCACTATATAAGAAATCAAGTGAGCAAAGAGAAAGTGAAGGTGAAATTATGCACTTTAGAAAACCTATTGTCAGATGTGTTTACCAAACCATTGAAGAAGGAAGGTTTGAAGAACTCATGCACATGATTGGAATGATAAGTCTAGCTAGTTTGAATTAAGGGAGGATGTTGAACAAATTGTGATTCTCCCTGCTAGACTCTGTAAGAATGAGATTGCAACTAAGAGGGGGGGGATTAGTTGACTTAAAATTATGGCCACTTTTTCTGCAAAATCCAGAGTTAAGCAGTAGAAAATATATGCAGAAATTAACCAAATAAATAATCAAAGAGATAAGGGAGAAGAGAATACACAAGGATTTTTATATTGGTTCATCTTCTTGTCCACCAAAGGCTACGTCCAGTACTCTTGCAGCACAAGAGATTTTTCCACTAAAGATTATGAGTTGCAATTACAATATCTCACCTCGAGATCTCTATGTACCTTACACACTCCCTAATCCTTATTCACTCTTGAAAAAACACCTTTCCAAGTGATTCTAATCCCTTTCTTATCACACCATTATGAAAGAAAATATTATGCAATAATGATGAAGAATGTTCAACAATGACAGAATTGTCTTTACAAGTTTGAAAGTAATGTAACTTGTAATCCAATCAACTCTTTTGTATACTTAGTAATAATGCTCTTTATAAGTTGGTAAACTTGAAACACTTTACTTAAAGCAACTTCATAAAAATTAACTTTGAAAGTTTAAGAACTAGTTGCCAAAAGTGCAGAAAATAATTTCAGAATGTGTGTAAGAGCTTTTGAAATTTGTATGAGAGTTGTGTATTTGTGTTGTGAGATTCAATGCCTTTAAATAGACTTTCAAATTACCCATAGTGTCTCTATGAAAAGGTAGGAATGGATTGGAGTGAAGACATTTCGTTTGGGATAAAAACCTTTCATTTTGAAATCTGATGCAACAACACTCAGTAATCGATTACAACCAGTGGGTAATCGATTACCCAAACGTTCTGTCCACTAGGCATTTAATTTCAATTTAGTGTAATCGATTATAGCAAGTGGGTAATCAGTTACACAACTTCATAAAAACTGGTAATCTGTTACTCAAAGACACTAATGGATTACTCTAATCAGTTTTATGTTGGATAACTGTTTTCTCACACATGTAACCTGTTACTTAGATGTAGTAACTCTTTACACACTATTTTTGGAAATTGTTTTGAGTATATTGAAGTGTTTCAATTTTCTTTTAAAAATAGTTTGAGCATTACTACTATTGTATATTCAAGAGTATATGATAGAAGTAGCTATTTAGACTTAGACTAATTTGTCTTGAAGCTTTGTTTTCTTTGTCTTCATTTTCTTCTTTTTGGTGATGTTGGTGTCTTCATCAAAACCGTGTCAAGATTAGGAGCAAAGATCTTCTTCACAATCTCCCC
Organism: Lupinus angustifolius; assembly: GCF_001865875.1. NCBI lineage: Eukaryota > Viridiplantae > Streptophyta > Magnoliopsida > Fabales > Fabaceae > Lupinus > Lupinus angustifolius. Next base: position 18,306,206 of record NC_032010.1, read on the forward strand.
CCTTTTGATGATGACAAACCATTATCTTCTTTAACAATGTAGTTTTCTGAGAGCAGCATACTTTGAGATATGTTAAGATGACTTTAGTATGTTCCCCCTATTTTGTATGCTCCCCCTTTCATTTGCAATTATGTGCCTGCAATATTTTAAACAGAAAATACACTCTCCCAACTTTTCTCCCCATTTTGACTTCATCAACCAGTAGAAAAGCCAAGAGTTTTCAGCATAATATATATATACATCATACATATTCATAAGATATAAAATAAATATCGCAATGCATATCATAAAACATAGAGGTTCAACAAAAACAACATAAAGCAAACTTTGTCCGAAAATATGAAATGATTACAACTAGAAAAAGAGTAAATTGTTCAGAAAAATGCATCAAAACAAACATAAATCCTATACACAATCTAAGACTCAGGTTCAGAGTTGTCTTCATCAACGTCCATGCTACTCAACTTAGAAGAGAGACGATGAATTTGAAACTGGATTTTTTGATTCTGAGTATCAGAGGCATCCATCTAGTTAGTGATGTAGCCTCGAAGAGAAAGCAACTCGTTCATAATCATCTGATTTGAAGGCATGACAGTAGATGGAGAAGATTGAGCATGAAACTCAGAAGGTTGAGGTTCATGAGGGATAGGATTTGTAGGTTCTAGTTGATCAGCATGTGCATTGGGTCTATCAGATCGATGCTTATAGGTGCAGCGGTCAATATGATCTATGGAGAAACCAATTTTATGGACAACTTCCACATCAATCTTGCTTTCGTGAAGATTTAGAGCAACCTTGGTTTCACCATTTGTAGAAACACCAAAATGTTCAAGAATATTGTTTATGAAAATTGCATAGGGCAATGGGCTTTGAGTTCCTCGATCATTCCACATTTGTCTCATTATCATCCGAGTCCAATTGATTTTGATGTTAAACTTCATAGCGTATATCAATTGGAGTTCTTTGTCACTAATTTGAGAATTGTTTGAAAATTTCGGTAAAATGACATAGCTCATAAAATAATGAAGCAAACAATCTTCAAGTTTGAGATGTCCAACAAATAGTATATCTCTATTTTTAACAGTCATACCAAAGCCATGTTGCTTACGCATTTCTATTTTCTCTTTACAAATTCTACACTGAGAGTGGTAGAAATCCTTTCAATCATAATTATCCCATTCACATAGAAGGTCGAAACCTATTATGCTACATTGATAGGGTATGTTACAGAACAATGAACTAAAAGTTTTCAAATCCAAAACAATGTCTTTTCCTTTCACATAGGAAGTAAAATAATTTTTCCGAAAGTTCATGTTGCAGTAAAATAATCGAACACGTTTAGGATAAATAACGTTTGTTTCACAACAAAAGTCAAAAATATTTTGTTGCCGTAAAAGATAAGGAAAAAGAAAGTTTTCAAATTCAAAATTCCCTACATTACCGTATTTCAGAGTAAAAATAACTCGACTATGAAAGTTCTCCTCAAAGACTTTACATTGGTCATCATTAGCAAGAAGTCTTGTCAAATCCAGAGGGTTAGACTCCAAAGATGAAGTTTCTTGGTTCCTTTGAGTCACATTTGTGTGTTGCTTCTTTGATCTAGAAGAGGAAGCCATTGATTGAGGTTTTTGAGTTTTTAGGTTTTGAGGGTTTTGGAAATTTGGGGTTTTTTTTATTTAAGCCACTAAACACGAAAATGATGGTGAACAAGTGTTTAAGGATGATAATGTGATATGAATAGACACAAAAATCACCCAAAACAGATCAAAAACGAAGGTGTGAGAGCTTGAGAGGGTTGAGCATGAGAGAACACGAGTTGAGGAAGAGGATGAGTTTGAAAATTTTGAAAAATGCAGAAAAAATACATATATAACTGCACAGAGTAATCGGTTACTCACTTTGAGTAATCGGTTACTAAAATTAAAAAATTTAATATTTTCAAACATCAGCTTTGAGTAATCGATTACACGGAGTAGTCGGTTACTGAAACACGATGTTCAACCCTATAATCGATTACTCTCTAGTGTAATCGATTACTGACCCTTGAAAAACTTATTTTTAGGCAAAATTATGCTATAAAAATGATTTTGAACCCAAAATTTCAAATTTTAAAACTTAAATAAACACTTTTAAGTACAAGTAGGCATGAGATAAACATAATGAAACACACATTTATTCATATAATCATGTTAAGATAGATAAGTTTCATCAAGAATGCCTAATTCTCGTTTAATTTTATAAAAAGATTCTTTAGCCAAGAATTTAGTGAAAATATCTGCTAGTTGGTTATGAGTATCAATGAATTCTACAATCACATCTTTCTTTTGGACATGGTCCCTAAGGAAGTGATGTCTTATATCTATGTGTTTGATTCTAGAATGCATAACTGGATTCTTTGTGAGGTTCACAGCGCTAGTATTGTCACATTTTAGAGGAGTGCAACCTAAGTCTAAGCCATGATCTTATAATTGTTGTTTAAGCCATAACACTTGGGCACAACAACTACCTGCTGTGATATATTCAGCTTCAGCAATGCTTAGGACAACAGATGCTTGTTTCTTGTAAGACCAAGAGACTAAAGCATTTCCTAAAATATGACAAGTACCACTTGTACTTTTCCTCTCAGTTTTGCATCCAGCAAAATCTGAATCCTAATAACCAACTAAATCACATATACTTCCTTTTGGACACCACAGCCCAACGTCAGTTGTGCCTTTAAGGTATTTCATGATTCTCTTAACAACAACTAAATGTGATTCTTTTGGTTTAGATTGATAGCAAGAACACAAACATACACAAAACATGATATTAGGTCTACTGACAGTTAAATAGACAAGAGATCCAATCATACCTTGATACTTTGATATTTCAATGCATTTTCCAGCTTCGTCTGTATCAATGTATGCACTAGATCCCATATGAGTAGTTATTGGCTTGCATTCATCCATATCGAATATTTTTAGCAAATCTCTCCAATACTTGGATTGACTTACAATAATGTCATTATCAAATTGTTTGATTTGTAATCCAAGGAAGTAATTCAACTTCTCCATCATGGAAATTTCAAACTCTCATTGCATCATTTTGCCAAAATCACTACACCAAACTTCATTAGTAGAACCAAAAATAATATCATCTACATCAATTTGGACAAGAAGAGTATGACGATTTATTTTCTTTATAAAATGTGTAGTGTCGACCTTCCCTTTGCTGAATCCTTTTTCAAGTAAAAAATTGGTTAGACGATCATACCATGCTCGTGGAGCTTGCTTCAAGCCATAGAGAGCTTTCTTTAATTTGTAAACATGAGAAGGATGTTTGTAATCTTCAAAACCAGGAGGTTGTTCTACAAACACTTCTTCTTGAATATATCCATTTAGAAAATCACTCTTTACGTCCATTTAAAGAACATGCATATATCAAAAGATACATGAACATATTATTCCATGGCTAGAGTTCTTTTATTAAAAACTCTATAAGCTGTACTCGTAAGAGAATAGCCTAAGTTATCCTTACCATTATTTAAAACAAAGCATTTATAACCAAATACAGTTAAATGAGAAATATTTGGTTTTCTACCTTTAAATAGTTCATAGGGGGTTTTCTTAAGAATTGGTCTTATAAGAACTCGGTTTGAAATATAACATGCAATACTTACTGCATCAGCCCAGAAATATTTTGGGAGGTTAGTTTCCTTCAACGTTGTACGAGCCAGTTCTTCTAAAGACCGATTCTTTCTCTCTACAACACCATTTTGTTGTGGTGTTCTAGGAGTAGAAAAATTGTGATGGATACCAAGATCATCACATTATTCTTCAAATCAAGAGTTTTGAAATTCTCCCACGTGATCACTTCTTATAGCAGCGATTTTTAGTGATTTTTCATTCTGAACTCTTTTAGCATAAATGCCAAAGGCTTTGAATGCCTCATTCTTATGAACTAAGAATAGAGTCCAAGTGTATCTCAAAAAATCATCTACTATAACAAGAGCATAGTAGTTACCACCATAACGTTTTGTCCTTGAGGGGACAAATAAGTCCATGTGTAGTAACTGCAATGGTCTATCGGAAGAAACCATATGCTTAGGTTTAAAAGAAGTTTTTGTTTGTTTACCCATTTGACAAGCACTACATAGTTTATCTTTAACAAACTTCATTTCGGGTAAACCAACAACTAAGTTTTTCTTAATGAGTTTATTCAAATGGTCCATATATATATGAGCAATTCTCCTATGCCAAAGCCATTCATCATGATTATCATTTGCAACTAAACATGTTGTTGGTAAGGAAGAGTCTATGTCAATCATATATATACTATTTATCCTCTTACCAATGAGTTTAGAATTTTGAGAATTCTTACCTTCAATGATGCACTTATCTGGGTAGGATGCCATGTGGAAGCTTTTGTTGCATAATTGACTTATGCTTAGAAGATTGTGCTTGAGCCCTTCAACATATAATACACATTCTTTGGTTGTTGAGGGTGGCTTGCTAATTCTACCAACTCCAAGTATTTTTCCTTTGTTGTTATCACCATATGTGACATAGCCTTTGTCCCTTGGAGTGAGGACATAGAATTTGTTTCCATCGCCCGTCATGTGTTTTGAGCAGCCACTATCCAAGTACCATAAGTTGTAGGTAGCTCTCAAATTTTCCGACAAAAAAAATTAAGTTTTATTAGGTACCCAATATTCTTTGGGTCCTACATAGTTAGTACCTTTCTGAACCCATCTAAAAAGACCTAGGGGTTCACCATATTTTCTAATTTTACAAGTATTCGGTGTATGTCCATGGTTTTTGCAATATGTACACGTGGGTTGATATTCATGTATCATAGATTTATTTTTACTACTTTTAAATGCATGAATACCTTGTTTTTCAATGTTTATCTTAGTTGAGATACTTTGTTTCTTAGAACCATGGCTTTTTGAATAGCCAAGACCTCTTCGGTCTGTTGAGTGTCTTTGATCATTAATGATCTTTTCTAAAGTTTTATTATTCTTGTTTATCTTATTAAGTTCAAGACTTAAAGTTGAAACTTTATTTTCAAGAATAGTGCAGTTTTGACATGAAGAATATAGTTGAGTATTATTTATCTATTCATCATCAGAATGATGAGATGCCATCAAGGAAAGATGTGTTTATTCTTCATTTTCTTTTTCAGAAGCTGAACTGGTATCATTATCTTCCCAAACAATGTAGGCTCTTCACCCAGTCCTCATTTCTTTCTCCCCTTTGAAGGAGATCTTTTTCAAGTTTGGACAGTCCATATTCATATGTTTAGGCTTGCCACATTCGAAGCATGTGAAATTTTGGTTTGAAGTGGAGGAGTCATTATTCTTGGTGAATTTCCTCATTTGTCCAGTTTTGCGACTCTTGTTCCTTTTAAGGAACTTGCTGAACTTCTTTACAAGAAGACTCATATCTTCCATATCTTCTTTCTCAGATTAATCTTCTGATGATTCATATTTGTCTATTTTTGCCTTTAGAGAAATATTCTTCTTTTTCTTTTCTTGCTCTTCATGTTGGTCAAGTTGGTTGAGTTCTAATTCATGTTCCTGCAATTGACCAAACAAAGCAACCAAAGACATTTTCGATAAACTTTTCATTTCAGAAATGGACGTTACCTTGGGTTGCCATATTCTGGTGAGTGATCTTAGAACATTCAAGTTCAAGTCACTGTTTGATAGTACCTTACCAAGAGCAATAAGGTGATTTGTAAGATGAGTAAACCTCTTTTGAAGATCCAGAATTTTCTCTCTATGTTTCATACGAAACATTTCGTATTCCTGGGAAAGAGTGTGGAGTCTTGATCTCTTTACCTCCTCTATTCCTTCATGTGTTGTCTTTAGAGTATCCCACATTTCTTTGGCAGATTTGCAGTTTGATACTCTAAAGAACTCGTCTATGCTAAGTAATGATGTGAGAATGTTCTTTGTTTTGAGATCATATTACACCTTCTTCTTATTTTCATCATTCCATGAAGATTTGGGCTTTACTTCTCTTACGTTGTTGATTATAGTGAATGGTTCATATGGTCCTTCTTCAATTGCATTCCATATGTCCAAGTCTTGGGATTCTATGAAGATCCTCATTTAGATTTTCCAAAAGTCATAACACTCTCCAACAAAGCTTGGAGGGCGGTTGATGTTGGAACCTTCTCCTAGGAATGATCTTGAGGCCATCTTTGATATAGGATCAGATTTGAGAATATCTTATTCAAAAATAGCTTTGGTGCCAATTGTAAGAATGAGATTGCAACTAAGAGGGGGCGGGGGTGAATTTGTTGACTTAAAATTATGACCATTTTTTCTGCAAAATCAAGAGTTAAAGTGCACCGAAAAATATATGCAGAAATTAACCAAATAAATAATCAAAGAAATAAAGGAGAAGAGAATAGACAAGAATTTTTATACGGGTTCACCTTCTTGTCCACCGAAGGCTACGTCCAGTACTCTTGCAGCACAAGAGATTTTTCCACTAAAGATTATGAGTTGCAATTACAATATCTCACCTCGAGATCTCTATGTACCTTACACACTCCCTAATCCTTATTCACTCTTGGAAAAACACCTTTCCAAGTGATTCTAATCCCTTTCTTATCACACCATTATGAAAGAAAATATTATGCAATAATGATGAAGAATGTTCAACAATGACAGAATTGTCTTTACAAGTTTGAAAGTAATGTAACTTGTAATCCAATCAACTCTTTTGTATACTTAGTAATAATGCTCTTTATAAGTTGGTAAACTTGAAACACTTTACTTAAAGCAACTTCATAAAAATTAACTTTGAAAGTTTAAGAACTAGTTGCCAAAAGTGCAGAAAATAATTTCAGAATGTGTGTAAGAGCTTTTAAATTTTTTTATGAGAGTTGTGTGTTTGTATTGTGAGAGTCAATGCCTTTAATTAGACTTTCCAATCACTCATAGTGCCTCTACGAAAAGGTAGGAATAGATTGGAGTGATGATATTTCGTTTGAGATGAAAGCCTTTCATTTTGAAATCTAAAATCTGATACAATATCTCTGAGTAATCGATTACAACCAGTGGGTAATCGATTACCCAATCGTTCTGTCCACTAGGCATTTAATTTCAATTTAGTGTAATCGATTATAGCAAGTGGATAATCGGTTACACAACTTCATAAAAACTGGTAATCTGTTACTCAAAGACACTAATGGATTACTCTAATCAGTTTTAAGTTGGATAATTGTTTTCTCACACATGTAACCTATTACTTAGATGTAGTAACTCGTTACACACTATTTTTGAAATTTTTTTTTAGTATATTGAAGTGTTTCAATTTTCTTTTAAAAATAGTTTGAGCATTACTACTATTGTATATTCAAGAGTATAGGATAGAAGTAGCTATTTAGACTTAGACTAATTTGTCTTGAAGCTTTGTCTTCTTTGTCTTCATAAGTATTCTTCATTTTCTTATTTTTGGTGATGTTGGTGTCTTCTCAAAACCGTGCCAAGGTCAGGAGCAAAGATCTTCTTCACAGACTCGTTAATCGATTTACAATATGAATAAATAATTGATTAATGATAGGGATAATCGATTAACGTGACTGTTTGTTAGTTAGTAGTTAAGCTTCCTTGTTTGGCAAGTTAGTTGAGTTCATGGGAAGCTATAAATAACACTTATATATTTTGAATTAAGTGGTTGTATTTTTTATACTCAATATACTATTTCAATACAACTTGAATACATTCACTTTTCCATATACTTTCCTCACAAAACTTCTCTATCGTTTTTTTTTTGTTTCCCACAGGTATCCTCGCACTGGAGGCAATCTTGTCCGAGCCGGGAACATCCACAAGTATTTGGGGCTAACTCTCCTAATGAACATTTTTTCCATCCATAAGACTCGAACCCGAGTTCTTGCTTAAGGGGAATCAAGCATGTACCACTTGAACCAACGTCCGTTGGTAAACTTCTCTATCTTTAGCTCCAATATAATCCATTTTCCTAAATTATTAGTTTCTATTTTTAAGACTTTTTTTTACCAGTAATCTTGGTTCCTTCCTAACACTACTACCTAGTGCTCATACAACCAATTTTGTTTGCTTTCACAAGTATGAATAAAAACCACTTGTGTAATTTTAAATAAAAGTTTTATATCATCACAATATTATATAAGTAGACAAGTGAAAGGAGGCCAGTTTTAAAAAAGATCACATCATAATATAATTAACATTAATATTTTAGGTATGCTATTAATATTATTCATTTTACTATTGTTTGAAATATAAAATAAGCATAAGTGTATCTTAGATATACTTCATATATGGTGGTAATGAATAAAGATCAAATGAGAGATAAGTACTTGATTTACTATATTATTTTTCCTTTATTTTTTGTAATATTTGTCTTTCCATTAATAGAGAGGATTCTTACTCAATGGGAATGTGATTCTTCAATATTATAGTGCCCACATTGAGTTAGTGTGAATAAGACAAGTTGGGTGTATGAGTAGTAATTGCATGTTGATGCATGTGGAACACATGTCTACTTAAGTAGTAATTGCATGTTAAAGCATACCTTTCACATGAATATTCAACATATCATTGCATAGATTAATGTAATAATGCATGAAAAACTTATTTCTAAATGGATCAAAAAAATTAACCATTAAGGACAAATATTAACTTCATTAAAAAAAATGGAAGATAAAAAACTTGATTACATATTTTCTCCCTTCAATATATAAAACACAACCTTTAACACATGATTGTTTAGCAACAAAAACTTGCCCACAAACTTTGCTTTATGAACTAGTCTTGACTTATCATCCTACTCCTCTTCAACTAAAGGTGCATATTGTTGTCCATTTGGAGGTCCTATGTTATTCTTATGAAATACTTTACATAAAACAAATGCATTTGACTTTCTAGTGACTTTGTTCATCCCTAATTGGACTGTATGGTTTTCCATTACCCTTTGTTTTCTAGCTATTTTCATCCTACAACCATTCCCATATTTCTTGTCCAATGCATTGAAAAAATACCATTTTTGGTATCTTGTTTTTAACCTTGACTTGTCTAAACAACCATTCAAGCAGAGTTAATATAAAAATAAACTAAAATAAAACAGATGACAAGGAACCATCAAAAACTCAAAAAATTGTAAAACCCACTTCATGAAAACCTATTTCCAAAAAACACCAACAAAGGTAAAAAAAACAAACAAAACCTAGTAAAAACATCAAAATTTTCAATCTTTGACATCATACAACATCAAAAACATTATAAATTTGTACCTATGAGGTCACAAGGTTCACTATGGTAAATATCAACCTCCGATGTTGCATCAAATCGGAAGCTTTTTCTACCAACCTTGCCCTTAAGATAATAAATAACAAACTCTTCATTAGTAGGATGAAACCTGAAGCCGAGAGCAAGAAAAGTAGGAGAAGGTGCTGATAAAGCAACACCTATGACTACAAGGGTTGTTAACCCTGATGTTGATGAAAGTGGCAACAGAGTGATGACGATAGATGGGGTTGGTAGGGTGGTAAGAGAAGGGTTTCACGACCCATGATGAAGGGTGAAAGGGAGAATGAGTGATGTTAAATTAAGACTTCAGTGATGAACTTTGTTAAGCAAAACGGAAAAGATGGGTCCTTGATTGAGGATCAAACAATCAGTAGCGGATTTTGATGCAAAGTTTGGGAGAGACAACAATATTTAATTAAAGTTTATAGTTAATATTAATTTACTAATAGAAAATATAAAGAAATATATAATTGTTTTAAAGTTTCAAAATAACATATTAAATTGAAATTAATAATGATTAATTATTAAAGACATTAAAGAAATATGCATTCATTTAAAATAATATATCCATTCCTATAAAGACTCGAACTCATCAATGATTAAATTATGAGTAAAATATTAAGCTATTTTATTTTTAATATAAATTATCATGTTGCCTTCAAGAAATTCATCCCATATTTTATTACATAATTTTATTTGGTTGTCTTTGATTACTGAAAATGATCTTTATGTAGTAGTTAAACCATAATAGTTAAGATAAGACAAATAACTCAATCAAATAAATAATATGCATTCACTTTTACCGTATTGTCAAAGTTACACTTAATTCAGAGATGATTAAGAGTTTTCACACATGAATGACTAACGACATCAACAATAAAATGTTAACATTGACATCTCAAGTTAATCCCTTACCCAGTGAAATTCATAGGGTATATTTTTGCACAAAAATATATATGTTATCAATATTAAATGATTTATAAAAATTTATGGCATCTTACGACTTTTGTTGCAATGTTTGACAAAGACAATATGTGATCCTTATAATATAATTTATAAGTTTAAAACCATTATAAACATAGTATTATAAATAATATCAACATCTACACAAATAAAAGAATTTAATCAATTATTTATGATTTTTAGAATGACCACACAAATAGCATAAAGTAGACAAAAATATATTAGAAAAAATGTAAAAAAAATTGAACTAAATCTGGGGGGGAAAATCCGAGGGGTAGTTGAAAAATATATAAATATTTTATTCTAACGATCAAAATAAGTCGAGTTGAACTTGAATAAGCTCAACTCAACTCATGAAAAATTAACTTGAGTCGAATTGGGTACAAACTATTTTTTAGTTTAAGATGGACTCAATTAAAGTTCACAAAAAAAGGGTTAACAGTCTTAAATGTATGTTTCTATACATACATACATATATATATATATATATATATATATTAAAAAGAGAAAATGAGATTTTTAAATTAATTTATATGGAAATTATTTTTAACTTACATTATAATTTGTAAGAAGTATATTTATATAATAATTATAAAATATCATTTAAAATATGTATATATTATATATTTATGCTTATATCATGTATATATTTAAAGATTCTTTACATACTTATATATTAAGAAAAAATATGTATGCATTGTTAGTGTATGAGTTTTATATTCTATCATTGTATTATTTATTATTGATATTTAACTATTGTTGACTTTTCAGAAAAAATTATTTAAATGAATGGTGGATGATGGAATACATGTGTATAAATATTTACATTCTCAGTGTATAGATTTTATATTACTATACATATACATAATTGAGCTAGCTCATAAACCTAACGTATTGAACTGTAATTGATTCAAGTTCAACTCGCTTTTTTTTTACGAATGGAATTTTTAGTTTAAGTTCACCTCATTTGATTCATGAACCAAATTTATCAAGTTGAATAATGAGTCGAATTTGAAAGAAATATGAAAAACATATTAGTATCAAAAGGAAAGAAATTTTGCATTAGCATATAACAAAATTAATTGAAATCTAATTATTATTACAATATTTATTAAAATAATGGAATATATTGAGTGTTTGACTGAATGTCCTACCCGAGGTTGAGTGATTGTGATGCTATTTCAGTGGGATGACATATTCTATCAAAAAATGTCATGTTATATGTCATCATTTATGATTGTTAAGAAATACATCATTATTGAATTTTTTAATTTAAATATATATTTTCAATCATTCACAAATGTGTGACACATGAAGAGATACACTTTTTGGGATAGAAGAATTGATTTGTTCTTAGTAACAAATTGATTGTGTTGTCCTTCATGTATGATAGGAGTGTTGAAAAGGGTATAACACATTTGGCCTAGTGGATGCTCATTATTTAATATAGATAAAAGTTTGTAGTTTTTTATATATTTAGAATTAGCAAGTTACTGGTATATTAGTACGGGGCGATACACATATTATATGTGCATTTACATAGTTTAGAACACATATTTTACTTATATATTCGTATGATTAAAAATACATGTGTTACCCGTGTATTCATATTCTTTAGAACACATATGATTTTTTAATTCGCGTAGTTAAAAACATACATGTTTAAGATCTTATGTGTTACTTGTGCATTTGTCTATTCAAACACATAAGGAAAATAAATGACAATTTTGAATTTGAATTTTCTAATGAAAATAGAAAACCTAAACATGATACTATGTGATTTTTTAAAATAAATATTTTTAAAGTTGTAGAAAATGAAATGAATTTATTAAAAAAAAGTTACAAAAAACTTCAATTTCGAATTTGAATTTTTCCAATATAATATGAAAAATTAAAATCCAAAGAATTTGAACCGTGATATTAAAATTCAGTGGAAAAAGTATCACAAAGTTTTGATGAGGTGAAAATGTATAATTTTTTCAATTTAAATTAAATAACTACATAAGGGAAGGTGAATGGTTTATATTAAGGTTTTGTTACCAAAAGTGGGATTATAATATTTGATAATAAAAGTATTAATTGGTCGAATAGTTAGTTAGATGATGATATATTATTAACTATTTATCATTAATAAAAATATGAAATAATATTTATATCATCTCCCATAATTAAAACTTTAAAATGGAAATAATATGCTAATTAATACACGATATAATTTTTCTTCAAAGTTTTAGTTATTTATCATTAATAAGAATATGGAATAGTATTCATTATCTCTCCCATAATTATGTTAATTAAAACATTAAAAGATTTGAGTGTTGCTGAAATTATTTTTTCATCATTGTTAACAACATAACACATTACATACTCTATATATTTTATTATTTTATTATTATATGAAAATATACATTATACAAAAGTGATTATATAATGGGGTATGTACATAATAGTATCATAGAATCCTTTTAGGAGGGAAACAAATTAAGGGGGAAGTGATATGCGACAAGTGTTGATGTGGAAAGAGTTTAAAATGGAATATTTTTATGAGAAGTGGATAGAGTGCAGGTCGATGCATTGTAAGTGTGTTGAGTTGTTTAGGAGAGAAAAATTGCACTAAGATCTTACACATGTCTAATGATGACATCATTAGGAGCGTTTTAATTACATGATAAAGTAAATAGATTTAGTGTAGCGTGTAGTCATTATCGATAAAAGCTCAATATCATATTTTTTGTTTTAAAATTATTAAGAAATTCAATAATAAATTTAATATTATTATAATAAGGAAATTGAATATATAACGTGGAAATATACACATGAAGGAGGTGAAAACATTTTGGAGGAAATAATGAATGACAAGTAGACATGTGACATTGGATAATGTGGGAGAACCTTTTTTTTATTATATCTATCTATACAATATATAAAGGGAAAACATGATGTAATTTCCACCATGGTATAATTTTCACTTTCTGTTTTGCCATTAACATTATTTAATTTTTACAAAAAAACCATCTAACCCTAAATAACCACCACTAACACATTAATTAACTACATCTCTCACCTTAAAGTGAATAATATCATAAATACAAAAATTAATATAAAGTACTCATAACACAATAAATACATTTTAATTCTAAAAAATGGAATATATAAAAATTAAATACGTAATACCATATAATATTGACCAACTGGCACGAAGTGCATGTACACACTAGTAGTTATAATATATAAGGTTAAAATTAAAGGGAAAGAATATTTGACAACCTATCTAAATTATATGTTCAAATTATTTTTACGAACAAAAGCAAAAATTGAAAGTTTCTCCAACATGGGTTGTTAATTCTAAAATGAACTTATTTTTTTATTGAAATGTCAAACTCATTTTACTCTTAATTACAAAGTTGTCTCCTTTTTAATTTACTCTTCCATCAAACTTCAACTTAAAACTATGTATCATGTTCTTTTTAAATATTGATATTGGTTTTTATATTATTATGTTTAGCTTTTGTCATGATGCAATAAAAATTAAAAAATATTATGATGATATAAAAATGTATATTTAAAAAATATTTTGTATTTTAGTAAATTATATGTGATAATAAATATTAAAAAACACGTAAAAATAACCACAACAATTACAACATAAAAAAACATAGTCATATCATTCTTTGTAATTTATTATATACAAAAGTAATATTCATATCATATATAAACAAAAGAGATAATTTATATTGAATTCTCACTTAAAGTACTCAAACATAAACCGATTATAATTTTAACATTTTATAATCACACAATTTATAATTTCATATTTTATAAAATAAAACTAAAACCAAAGTCATACCAAAAGAACACTAGTAATAATCTGCTTTAGTGTTATTTGCAACTAAGATCTTACGAGGTTGAATCAAATAAACTTTGGGCACTTCATTTTCACCATCCTCTCTCAAAACTTAATATCACGAAGTGAGGTTATCGTTTCGAGCTAGAGAAATCATATGTCTCTAAGGATGTCCAAGAGAACTAGACACCCTTTGAGGAAGGTGATCTCTATCACGTTTCTAGAACACATATTAATCTTGTCTCACGATATGTATATGTTAATGAAGAATGGTAGCACTATGCCAGAGTTGATGTTTAACCGTGCGCATTTTAAATATATAACAATTTTTTTTAGCGCTTTCTATGTGAGTGCAGTAGTAGATAGTCACGATTAATAGTGCTTTTATGGGGATACAATATTGCCACCTCCAACGAGCGTTGTTATATATTTCATACATATAACAGTGCATGATAAAATGTGCACCATTGTTGTCATCAACTCGAAAGCCATTGTTGTTATCAACTCACATACAACAAAAAACTGGCACCCGAAACATTGTATAATCCAATTGACATATCTGTTCAATGACCCTAAAGTATGACATATTTGAATATATTGGGTTTCTATCTTTTGCACTTGACATGTAAAGTTCGAGCAACAAGAGTCACCCCGTTATTTTGCATTTTACTTTGATCATCTTATTTCTTTGTATAAAACGTGAACCCATTAATTAGGCAACCATGGTAGGATAAGACATGAATGCTTGGGCCATCTACTAACCATTTCAATCTTTCAGAATCAAATGTGCATTTATATTGAACTCCTCAAAAATGTGATTTTTTAGTCACTTTATGAAACACTGATTATGCTATTTGGAAATCCAATTTTCATTCTTACTTGGGTTAGACTTCATATGCATCTCCTTGTGTCTTTCAACATATGGCTCAACCTCGTCGGAATTATGTAAAACATATAAGTGCGATTGCTCCAATTCGGTTCTTATTATAGTCAATATTTGATTCTCGGTAATCTCTTCGCCAAATGTTCTTTTTGCATATCGTGGCTTTGGAATGCCTATGAAATCGCCATCGGTAAAGTATCCAGCACACAAATCAAGAGTTTCTTCAACAATATATCACTCAACAATACAACTCTCTGGTCTTGATCGGTTCTTCAGATACCCTTTTAATGTCTTCATATAACTCTCAAAAAGGTTACGTCCATCTCATATAGGAAGGGTCAAATAGTTGTGTCTCTCGAACAAGATGAATACTTAGATGAACCGTTATGTCAAAAAAAGAATGTGGGGAATACATTTCAAGCTCACACAAAGTCAAAGTATTTTATCTTCGCAGTGCAAGTAATTTCTCAAGGTCAATCACTTTTCTACAAACTGCATTGAAGAAGAAGCATAACTTAGTTATGGTTCCTCGAACCTTTTTAGGTACAATAGATCGTACTCAAATAAGCAAGAAATGCTCCATAAGTACATGACAATCGTGAGAATTGAGACCTTTTAAATTGAGGTCTTTCATTGATACGAGATTCTGAATGTTGGAAGAGTACCCTTCTAGAACTTTAACACCATGAAATTTTTTATAAAATTCAATTTTCTCCTTCCTCGACAAAGTATAAGCTACTGGAAGAAAATATGTACGTTTTCCCTTCATTATCGGTCCCAATTTATTTCTTATTCACATACTAACCAAGTTCAATCTTGCATTCAAGTCATCTTTGGTCTTACCAGGGATATTGAGTAAGGTACCAAGGAGACTTTCAAATATTTTTTTTTGAATAGCCATATAATATCGAGGAAATATCTTACATATAATGAACTCTAATATGGCAATTAAAAGAAGATTGACATTTTCTTCCACCCATTTGTGACAATTTCTTTTGCAAAAGATTTACCAAAGTTATTATTCAAATCATTTACCTTTTGAAATTATTGGTCAATCGTTAATGGCAAAGGAGCACGACATTCTTCATTGTTCCCATCAAATGCTTTTCTCCATCGTCAGTAGTTATGATCTGAATGCAAAAAACTACGATGGTCAATGAAGACATTCTTCTTATAGTGTTCCAACCTCGTTGAATGAGTGTTGTCTTCACATACAGGACATGCAAAATGTCTCTTTGTGTTATATCCTGACAGATTATCATAGGCAGAGAAATCGTTGATTGTGCCGAACAACAAAACCCTCAAGCCCATCAAATGCTTTTCTCCATCGTCAGTAGTGATGATCTGAATGCAAAAAACTATGATGGTCAAGGAAGACATTCTTCTTATAGTGTTCCAACCTCGTTGAATGAGTGTTGTCTTCACATACAGGACATGCAAAATGTCTCTTTGTGTTATATCCTGACAGATTATCATGTATATTAATTCAAGTCTCCCACATTTGCTTCAAGTCTTCAATTAATTAAGTCAAGTATATGTCTATGTCATTTTCTGGTTGTTTAAGTCTAGAAATTAACATAGATAACATCACATATTTGCGTTTCATGCATAGAAAAATATTTTGATTAGTTAAAAAATGTACACTTTACAAAGTGACCACTATTATGAAGACTTTTCATCTATGAGTTACTAAGGTGTTTGTGTACTTATCTACATGCGAGCAACATGCCAGTCCAAAGAAAGGGGGTTATGTGACATGAATTAATATACATAAGTAGTATTGAGTTGCGATGCTCATAATGTGTCCATTGTGTGTACTTAGTGGGTCGAAAGGGATGCTATGTATTTTGTTGGATTTGACTATCAATCTCAATTAATGCGATAGATTGATCACCTGTGAGTTGAATCTCTATCTAGGCACTAGACTCGATGTCATATGATTTGTTATTGTTATTCATTAGATATTTTTTGTATAACCAAAGGTATCCTCTCACCCTATGGGCGTAGAACTAATCTCTTTCGGGGTGTGTGATTGTCTCTCCCAATAAACGTTGCTCTCAGAAATCGAACATTTAACTTTTTGGTCTTTCTGGAGATCCAATAAAGCTTTGTATAACTAGACCAACACCGTGTTGGTATTCGTTTGATATTTAATTACTATACATTTGGTTCTTGATAAGACATTAATGTTAGCTCATTATCCCCCACAATTAATTGCATGTCAATGCTAAGGGACAAAATTATAATATCTTAAAGGAAATTATCGTTAACTGCGAAAATTACCTGAGATCACGGGGTTAATTGAGCCCTGTTTTACTCCAAAAATTTACATTAGTGTCATTCATATTATGCATTTAGTTAAGTAGTTGTACAATGCCTATTAAACCACTTTTACGTCATTCTAGATACAAAAAGGAAAAGAGCAGGATTCTAACAACTGGAGCATGCTTTCAGCATAATGCTTGTTCTCATCGCAAGGAGATGAAGTGAGAATTTCGCCACCAGGATATCCCAAGCTCATTGCAATTACCCGAAAATCAAATAATTCCGAACAAAATATCATTACATATATACAAGCTGCAATGAATATAAATATGGAAATAGAAGGTAGACATCGGTATCAAATTAGGATTGCAAACAACGAACAACCTTCTACAAATTGCTCAGAAGAAAAGAAGAATGATCTCCATACATTGAAGGCATTGGTTGTCATGTGAATGAGGAGCTAAATTATTTATCATAAGAATTAGATGTAACTATTTTAACTCAATGTATCCAACATAACTATATTTAATTTAAATGCACTATATTCCATTTTTTCATATCTATTTTATTTAATGTTTGTTAGGAAGGTTCATATTGATTATGATTTAAATTGGTAGCAGTGCCATAACTGGTTGAAACGGATAGATCCTTGAATACATCAATCATTGACCGGTAATATCAAAAGGTACCATTTGAACTGACCTCGTTCCTTTTTAGTTATAGATAGTTTTGCACTACTCTGACCCAATAAATGTTTTCTCTTCTGCCAAAGATAATCTTACGTTATAAGATTACGTAATAAAAATATACAAATACAAAATTAATTCATTCATATACATAAATAATGTGAAGAATCACATCAAGAAGAGTGGGATCCACTTACTCCATATTTAATTATCAATTTTAGGGAAATAAATCTAATAGTTTTATAAGGATATTGAATTATATTATTTTCACATAATTAAATAAGAATACAAATAGATACTATGGTCCATGTTCTTGATCTTTCTTTAGTATGTCTTAAGATTATTGATATGATAGATCTTTCTTAAACAAATGTTAAAGTTTCTCATGGAACTACATATTTACACTCCCACGAGGAGAATGAAAATTTGTTTAAATCAAAATTTGTTTTGTGATTTGACATATTAGGGAGTATAACACTTGAGTAGTTACTTCGAAATCATAAATTCTGGCAACCTTTTTAAATGCCAATGATTGATTATGCTTAATAAGAAATCCATTCTTTACTTTTGGCATAAATTTGTTTTTCACATAATTTTTTCACCTAACCCCTTTGTCTTAATTCCAGGTTTACATGTTTTTTTGCGCTTACGAAACTAATCAATCATGATCATAATTTATTTCAAGAATACTTCTATTTAATTTGCATATTAAACAGATTATCTTAATTTCACAAACTTTCCTTATGTTAAAAGATAAATACTAAGGTGTTGATTTAGTGGTTTAAGATCTCACTAGATCTCAGGATGATCAAAATGTCAATGATTATTCAATTCCTAGAAGCGACACTTGTTGGAATGAGCACCTAAAAGGGGTACACATCTGATGTTCCATTTCTTTATATCATTCCATGTGTCAGGAGATATGATTGACCAAAAAAATATTTAATAATTGCAACTTTAACTTAAATAATTTTTTCCAATCAATCAGAGTTAATGGTACATGAAGTGGTACAAAAAGTGGGACATCAGATGTGCTCCCACCCAAAAGGGTGAAGTGATACCCTTTGTTAGGGGTGAGCATGAGACGGGTTGGGACGGGTTAAGTATGTCCCTCACCCATCCCTAAATATTGGTCGGGTCAATTTTTTAACTCGAACTCGTCCCCAATTAGGATGGGATGCGTGAGGGACGGGTCCAAAATAAGACGAGTCAAGATATGGACGGGTCCAGATTGGAAAATGACAAAATGACAAACGTAAAAATAATGGAAAAGGACTAGGGTCTATTATGGATGAGATGGTGGCTTGAAAATAATGGAAAAAATATGAAGAAGACGGGTCGAAGGCGGCATTGGAAATCAGAGGCAATAACATAAGTATAAGCAACTTCAAAGAGGAAAAACAAACAATGGAGAAAAAAATAACTAACTCTTAAGCGCTGCAGTGTCCTTCACTCTCGTCGTAGTAGTCCTTCACTATCTAGGAGAATTAAACAATGAAAAAATTTGTAAGAAATGAGGACCATATGATAGTGGTGTGGATATGTTGTGGGGACTTGTAGGTATTTGAGTTATGTGGCTGAACATAATGAATATTGATAGATACTTATTATTGTTCTTGATATATAACTATAAGGATAGACCAGTGACCCAGACATAGATATGAACCCGTCTTTTTTACGACGGGTCTGTCCCTTTAAATCATGTTTGTCCTTTTATATTTATTTGGAAGGGTCAGACCCATCCCTAAGTCATCGAGTTGAGACGAGTTTACGGGTCGGACCGGGTCTTGCTCACCCATACCTTGGTAGTACTAAAAAAAGATAAATACAATTAAAATTTCTTATTAAGTGATCCCAACAAATAAATTAATAAAAATATATTTTAGAGACAAATTCATTTTTTGATAAAAAGGAAAAAATTAAAACTGCTATTATCATTAAAAACAATAATACATGAAAATATTGACAATAAATATATAATTTTTAATTAATAATACATTACACTTTAGAAAACAATTACTATAGATATAGTAAATACTATTGTAAAACAATTTATGAAATCATGGAAATTATTTTCTTTTAAATATATTTTGAGAATAATTTACTAGGAAATAATGTTTTTGAAAAATAATTCTGTAAAAGATAAATAAATAAAAATATTTGAAAAAGGATATTTCTTCTAAAACATTATTATATGGTTAATGAATTAAGCATTTTTGGAAATGCATTTACTTACTTCACAAGAAATCCTAAAATGGTTATGAGCTATATATATATTCATGATATGTGCTGGTTCTTGCTGGAATTGAGAGTATACAGTAACTTACTAGTTTTATGTTCGTTTGAATCTTAATGCTGTGTAATTCTGATTAAGCTCAATAACAATACTCCATTTGGTTGAATGATTTTACTTCAACACTTCAATTCATTTTCAAATTAAATTCCAAGCATGTACTTCATCATTCGATTTATCGTTGCTACTTGAAGCTCACATTGCGTTAATCATTATAACATATTAAAGATCTCTAGTAAAACATTTACACTAACTAATGATATTAATATCGTCCATGTTACCAGACAAACCAATTAGGATACTTATATATGGTACGGTAGTAGTAAAACTATATATATATATATTAATATTCAAAATTTAATAAATAATGTGATTAATATTTTTATTTATAGAATTTGTTAAATCAAGATGTGTAGCTTAATGGTGGACCATGTTTTATAAATATAAACAAATGTAATTATTGTGTGTCGTATGATTTATAACAATATTTTGATAAAATTCAGACACTTATGTACAAAAAATTATGTTAAATAAAAACTGATTGGTATGACTGATATAATTTAAATGAAAACTTTTGTTGTAATCAGTTTTAACCAGTTTTAGTTAGTTTTAATGGTATAATTGCATGATTGATATAATTGATTTATCATGTTATAGGAACTAGATGAACCAATACAATTTTTATAACAGTGATAGTAACATTGGAATTTGCATTTACATGAATAGCTTTAAATATTGTTATAGCAAAAAAAAAATTGTAACGTTGCAATTTGCATTAATAGGAATAACTTAATTATGGTATAAGAAATATAGGTACTTGTAAAATATAAGAAACAGTGATATATAAATTGGATCAATCCCTAGAAAGTTGTTTGATTTAATAAAATGTACTGAATTTGAGTTTTTAGAATATAATTGTGTTAAATATTTAATAAAGAGGATTTTATATTCATAATGATAACATCCAACTCAAAAGTATCACTTCCATATTTTCGTTAAAAAATAATGCAAGTTTTAAGAAGCTCGTTAAAGATGGATGAAGATATATTATCATAACTAGTAAGTTACCCGTGAATTTGCACGGGGCAATAATTTTTTGGCACATGGTTAAGAACAAATATGTTATCCGTGTATTCGTATGTTTAATAACACATATGTTATTATTGTATTCGTTTGGTTAATAACACATATTACCCGTGCATTCTAATGGTTAATAACACACATGTTACCCGTGCATTTTAATAGTTAAGAACACACATGTTATTCGTGATTCATTCATATGGTTAAGAAAAAATATGTTACTTGTGCATTCATGAATTTCATAATTATTGTTACTCAATGAGAACAATTCTTATATAAAAATTGTGAGAATAGTAAATCTGGCCTTATAACCAATCATGTATGGTTCATAGCTCCACACACACA